>NC_056527.1:87877680-87960298 GCF_019175285.1 Sceloporus undulatus | reverse complement strand
TAGCTTGGATCTAAGCCATATACAGCTTTATAGGTCATATCCAGCACATTGAATTCTCCCTGGAAACAGACCGGTAGCCAGCATTTCAGTAAGGAATTTATATGTTCACTATAACCAGTCCTGATCATGAATCTAGCAACAGCATTTCCGACCTGTTGAAGTTTGCAAACGGTTTCCAAACACAGCCCCACATAGAGTGCATTACAGTAATTCAAATGTGGTGTAATCAAGGCATGTGTTACCATGACCAGATCTTACATCTCAAGGAATGGCCCTAGCATCTAGGTGCACTAGCTTTAATTGGGAAAATGCATTCCTGGCTGCCATGGAAACCTGAGCTTCCAGGCTTAGGGCTGAATCAAAGAGTATGTCCAAACTATGAATCTGAGATTTCAGGAAGAGTATAACCCTGTCTAGAACAAACTGAAACCATATTCTCTTACATGTCTTTTTACTGACCAGGAGTACCTCCGGACCTTATAACATGAGGCTATACAGTGGGATTTTAGCAGGTTAAAAGCATCTTTGGCTGGTACTTATCACAAGACATTATGTCCGTCCTGCTGTTGCTTTGCATTTCATTTGTACTGTAGTGCAAAACATGTCAGTGATGGACAAAACATGTCAATAGGCTCCTAGTTTTGCTGCTAGTCCATTACTGGCTTCATGTGATAGGTCCCTTCTACTGCAGTTCCACTTCCCAGGCAGTAAAACGGTGCAAGTGAGTGGGATTCTGCTCCTCTTACCCTCTTCTTCCCCTTACAGCGATTGTGGCTGCCAACACAGCAGCTGGCTTCAGGATGCCGTTGACAGCTGGGATCTCTTGTTTTCATCCTCTTCCTCCCAAAGCTGGCAAGTGTGTGCACATTCACCCAATAGCTGGCTTTCTGAGGTGGTTGGCACCTGGGAACACTCGTTTCCCACCTTTTCTCCCAGAGATGGCATTTGGCAGTATGGAAAACAGATCACACAACCATGGATCGCCAAAGTATTATTGTGGTGAAAAGTATGATAAGAAATGATGCCAAACCAGTATGTTTCCATTCTTTAACTAGCATGATTGTGGTGGAACAGTGGGCTGGCATGATAAATCCCTTCATTTTGTCTGGATTAGGCTTCAATTTTTTTCTCTTCATGCAATCCATTACTGACAGCAGACACTGGTTCAGCACCAAGACAGCTTCCTTAGAATCTGGTGGAAAAGAGAGATAGAGCTGTGTATCATCAGTATATTGGTAACAATGAACTTCAAAACACTGGACAACCTTTCCTATCAGTTTCATATAGATGTTAAAACAACATGTGGGAGAAAACTGAATCCTGAGGGACACCACAGACCATTGGCCAGGATATAAAACAGGGGTCCCTGAACAGCACATCCTGAGTGTGTCTCTCCAAGGGTGCCCCCAATTTCCACCCCAGAAATGCAGTCCAGCAGGATACTACAACTGATGGTAACCTGTCTAGTTCCTGGCATAGATCATCCACCAAGCTGTCCAAAGCTGTCTTTGGCTCATAACCAGGCCTGAAGGCAGACTGAAATGGATCTAGAATTAATGATCTGTTATCCCGCTTTTCTGCTGCTTTTAAAATGTCCTGATTTTCTTTCTCCTCCTCTCACTTTCCCCCTTTATCCTCACCTTCAGTTGCTTCAAACTGAGATCAATGTGCAAAAGTAGTTTCCTATAGACTTGTGCAAAAGGAAACTGCTGTAGTCTCTTCTGGCCTGTTGTTTTCCCTCGTTAATACGTTCTGTCATCTTGACCACACTGTGAAATTTATGCAATTCAAATAATCAGAGCAATTACCGGCAATTCATTTATCTGGCACCAGAATTTTGCATACAGAGGAGACAGCAAAGATATGTGACAATGTAGGCCAGGGAGAGTCAAAGGTGCTTGTATTCAGTGTGAGCCAGTGTTTCTGTCACAGGAAAACAAAAATATAATAGTAGTATGTAGGAGTGCATCTCAAAAAATACACAGGATACTGTTTAGTACCTGCATCTGGCACAAGTATTAGTGGAAAAACAAATGCATAAGCACAGAGAATGTGTCTCCCAGGACAGCTACATCATGCATCCTCCCCCTTTTAAAAAAATAATTACTGTCTGCATCCACAAGTACATGTTTTTAACTAATTTTATAGTAGCTGGGTTGGGTTTTTACTGTGCAGTTAACCTGCCTTAAGCCTTTAGGAAATACTAGGCTAAAAAACCTGAAATTAATAAATATTCAAGCTGTCTCAACTGCTGCCTGCCAAACTGTACTGAGAGTAGGTGTTGGCACACCGTTTAGGAAAAAGATTTGCCTAGGCAGTCTTCTGCTCAGCTAGAGACGCATGTAATCCTGGGAAGGGATCCTTTCCAGACCAGTATTAGGGCACAGTGACCTACTAGTAGACAGTCCCAGGCCAAGCCACAGGTATTTTGGATGGCCAAACAGAGAGGGCTTAGCTGGACGATGGTGCCTTTGAACAGCCAGAGGTGTGAAAGACTGTTTGCTGCAAGAACGGAACTTGGTGGCTGAATAGAAACATCAACAGCAAGAACGCCTCTTAAGGCAGGCAGGCTACTGTTTGAGGGCTCCAAAAAGAACTAGTGGAAGTCCCCTCCTTCTTCAGGGGGGAATGAGGATAGCTGTAATTCTGTGCTTTGTAACAGTTGCCTACTGTTAAGATAGTAAGCAGGTGAACATATTTCTGGTTGCCACCCAGTCATATTTCTATCCTGCTAGCCAGCTGTCAGAACTAAAACCTGCAAAGCAGGCCAGGTTGGGGCTGGGCAGCCATGCCATTTTTTAAAAATGTATTTATATTACAGTATTTGTAATCTGCCTTTCAGGGCACCCTTCCCCAACATGGCATACAAAAAAAACCCCACATTACAATAGTATAATAAAAGAAAAGTGGATAACTGTGGACATACACTCTATCCAGTGGTGAGAAGTGATGGGAGCTGAAGTCCAATAAAACTACATAATACATGATTAAAAACAGCAAGAAGATTCAAAAGTTAGTAACAAATCCATCACAGCATTACAGAGAAAACATATAAGAGTTTGCATAGAACCCTAAATTTATTGAGACAAAGCAACTTCTGTTCTGAGAAAAGGAAGTTCCAAAGGTGTGGAGCACTCATTGAAAAGGCCCAGTCTCTGGCGGTTGATGTCCTGGCTATTTTTAATTTTGAGCCACAGAGCAGAATTTTTGCATCTTATTATGATGCCTGGGAATAATAATAATAATAATAATAATAATAATAATAATAATAATAATGTGCTTAATCGCTATTGGTCCTTCAAACAACTTGTTTGCAAAAAGTTAAGAGATTTAAAGGCAGGCGAGGGGGGAGGGTAGCACTCTGAATTTCTCCCAAAAAGTCAGTGGGTAACAAATATGCCTGATCCAAAACTGCATGACCACCACAAGCACCTGGCAGCTGAATTTTGCACTAGCTGAAAGCACTGGAATGTCTTCAAAGGCAGCCCTCTGGAGATGGTATTATAGGTGACAGCAACTGGTGAGTATGTCACTGTACTAAAGTTTGCTTTTACCAGATAGAATTGCAAATGGACACAAAGCTGGCAGAAGGTCTACCTATGTAGATTGTTTTGGGTCTAGAAGAACACATAAACTGTAAATAAAAGTAGCTCTTCAGGAGAGTGTTATCCCATACGAATTGGTTGCAAACCAAGGAGATCAACAGTCTTTCAAACCACAATATCACATCTCTCTTGTCTGGATTAGGTTTCAACTTGTTTGTTATCAATTTAAGAATTTCTAGCTTTCTTACATGGATGTCATAGCACATTCTTGAAACAGTAATTGCATTAAATTACTGTTGTGAAATCAATTAGTTGGAAATGCAAACTTGTGCATATTATTATAGGTGGAGTATCCCATATCTGGAATTTCAAAATCTGAAAAACTCCAGAATCTAAAACTGAATGAGTGGCTGAGATAGTGAAACCTTTGTTTTCTGATAGTTTTTTGCACGGAACAAGGTTTGTATACAATGAACTATTAAAAATAATGTATATAAAATTGCCTTCAGGCTTTATGTGCAGTGTAAAGTGTATATGAAATATAAATGAGTTTCATGTTTAGACTTGGTTGAAATCTCCAAGATATCTCATTATGTAAATGTAAGTAGTATTCCAAAATAAAAAATCCCCAAATCCCAAACACTTCTGGTCCCAAGCATTTCATATAAGGGATATTCAACCTATATTATCATTATCATTACTATTATTTGCATGCTGTTTTTCTCCCCAATTGAGACTCAAAGGCTTAACCATTTAAAAGACCAATATAATTAAAACATACAAAAAGTGAACATTAAATCATGTGCGCACTTACCTGGGAATAAGTTCTATCGCATACAGTAGAGTAAGCTTTGGTTGAACGATTCCTTGCCCTCTCACCCAAGCAATGAACTATCTGTGGAATTACTGTCTTTGTGAGAAACGGTGCTGTATAGGTGTAGCTGTATAGCTTCTCCACATACATATCTGAAAAAGTCTTGAACCAGCTGATTAAGTATTATTATCACAAACAGAAAGCACACAACACATGTTCAGGAGTGTCTTGTCTGAGATTGCTTTACCTGCAATTCTCTGCAAGATAAACTGATATAACAATTCATATTCTCTGTATTGGGGAAAATCAGCCCAAGACTAATACAAGTATGGGGAACCTTTGCCCTTCCAGATGTTTTGGACTACAACTACCACAGTTGTTTAGCTTTGGCCAGAATGGATGGGATAGATGGGAGATTAGGCTTAAAACATCTGGAAGGCCGCTATTCCTGGACTCCCTTGCAGCAACTTGCAACGGGATCCTCACTGGATTTATGGCTGAACTTGCCACCAAACCAGCAAAATGTGTGTGCACATTACATCCACTCCAACAGTCCCACTTTGGCAGGAACAGCCCCGATTGATCCACTGCCATCCCACTTTTTCAGCTGATTTTAAAATATCTTAGTTTCTCTTACCTCCCCCATTTTACCCCTTCCTACTCAGTTTATTTCAGTTGCTGCAAAGTAATGGTGCAAATGTAGTTTGTACTCAACTCATTAGGCAAGACAAGAGAACAGGGGGCAGAACTGTGTTCCTCCCAGTGGGCTCAGGCAAAAGCATACGGCTGTAGCCTGTTCTAGTTTGTGCGCTCTTCATCATCAAAAACTTTGGAATTTCAAAGCTGGGGTGAACATGGCTGCCAGTTGCTGGGGGAAAAGATATCATGTGCTACTATGTACTTTTGGTTCCAAGCAGAATAAAATTAGGCAAAAATAATACTTGTAGAAAATAGTTCCATGGGGACTGGCAGTGAAAGCAAACAATTGTTTTTAATAAAATGTGCATCAAATTAGAACGTATCAGCATACAATTCATTGAGAGTGCTCATTGTTGCTTGATAACTGTAAAGACCATTTTAGAGAGGCAGTTCTTCTAGTGGTTCCAGAAGTAGTTTTGATCTGTACTTTGGTGAATCTGTAATGGGAATTAATACTATATTTCGTATGCTGGTGGGGGTAAGCCAGTCATTAGTACCGCTTCCTGTAGGCTATTGCTGATTGAACCTGATTCACAGACAATATTAAAAGGACATCCCCTCCCACCCATTGGTTCTGAGATTGTAATAGAACAGAAGAGAGGTTTCAAATGTGTGAGCAGTTTCAAATGTGAAAATACTGCACACACTTTCCTGAGAATAGGTTCTATTGCACACAGTAGAGTAAACATGTATAGAGCTGTGTTAAACAGATATATTGGACATATATGCTTAAGGGTTTTAAATATGGTTAGTAATACCTTGAGTTGTGCTTAGAATAGAACCGATAGCCAGGGCAGACATGGGCCTGTTACAGACTGCCAAAATAAAGCTGCTTCGGATCTCTTTGGAGGTATGCTGTTTAAACGATGCATGCACCCTAAGAATCTGGAAGCTGCACCAAAGCTGCACTCCAGTGCTTAGGAATGGAGTGTGGCTTTGACGCGACCTCCAGACTCTTAGAACCCATGCATCATTTAAATAGCATACCTCCAAAGAGACCCAAAGCAGCTTTATTTTGGCAGTCTGTAACAGGCCATGAAATATAGCATTTAGAACCAGTGTTAAAATGCCACCATGGTTGCTTATCATTGAGCCTGGAATTTTGCTTCATTGTAGAATTCACTTGATTGCTTGTTCTTCCCACACAACATAAAAGGTCCTGGGTAGCTCCAATCAACATGAAGAAAACAATATTAAGAGTGAAACCAGGCATACATAATTTTAAAGGCAGGGTTACATTTTGTCAGATCTGCAGTCTTTCTTTCCAATAATAGAATTTGCATTTAGTGTATTAGTCAATATGTCTATCAAATAGGAAGCATGGCTTAAGTTGTAGGAGGAAAACTGTTCTGATTTGTGTATCCACCTAAGAGTAGAGACTGCTCCTAATCTGAGAATAATTTATTTTATAATTTTTCTAGAAGTATTGTTATCTCTTTTGACCTCCTAATGAAGCAGGTCAGAGGTACAGTTTAATAAATACATAGGCAAATAGACATAGGCTGGCCTTCTGAGATATGATGCACAATAACTGACCAGAAATTAATTTAACGTGCAAAATATTTCCCCCTAAAAGTTGTGGTAAAGATATTCCATACTTGACTCTTGTATCACTCTTTTCATGTAAGGTATAAATATCAGTCCCAAAACCTAGCCTCTTTGTGTGCACAACTGGCACCCAGCACCTGTCCCTTCCATGTACTATGTCTCCCTCAGAGCCAAGTCACTCTTACTTTCTATGGTCCATTCTTCAAACAGGTAACTATCACCCCTCTGCATCCCTCACAATCCACTATCCAATGTCCATATTTCCATTTTGGTTTGCTCTGAATGCTGTGTCTGTTTGAATTACTATCACAATAAAGCCTTCTTAATTCACCCAAACCTGGAGTCCTCCTCAGTGAGTACTGTTATACACAGGTGCCAGTGAACCTAAAGTTACCCAATCTCTTGCAGACTTAAGCTAAATCCCCCAACATTTAAAACAATGCTGATAGTTGGCAGGGAACCCCCAGTTCCCACCTTTCTTTGAATAACAGTGGGGCACTAGAGCTCTCCTGCTTATTCCACCCCTTTTTAAACTGCAAATTGCTCCCACTCCCTATACAGTCCCCCTCCCCAGTCTGTTAGCTTCAAGGTATACCATCGAAATACTCTAAAGGCACCAGGTCTTGTCTAATCTTGGAAGCTAAACAGGATTAGCCCTGGTTAGTACTCAGATGGGAGCCCACCAATAAATATTTAAGTGGAAGGAACTGGCAAAGCCACCTCTGAGTATTCCTTGCCTAAGAAAACCCTATTAAAATTAATGGGGTTGCCATAAGTGGACAGGTGATATTAAAATGTGCATGCACACATACACCGTCTAGGAAGGGGCAAAATAAGACAAAAACAAAAATGCATGCTGTGGATTGTTTGTGAGTCTGCACTAGAAATGCCTCCTGTACCTTTAATGGTTGTATAGAAGCAGAAATTTTAACAGGTGTTGCTTGTCACAAAACCAGGTAAAAAGCAACACCTGCTGAAATGTCCGCTTCTACACAGCCATTAAAGGTACAGGAGCCCTCTCTAGTTTTGTGTCTGGCAACTCTCGTGTGTGTAAGTAGGAGACACTGTCAAAATTCAGCTTGTTATATCTAAATATTTCCTACATCTGGCTAAAAAATTGTAATGTTTTTGCTCCATTTCTATAAAAGCTTGACCTCTAAATATCCTGCATTCACACTTGGGGAATGTGAGCGCTTTCTCCTCCCACACTGTGGATTAGGCCTGACAAGGAATGACATCTCCTCCCTAGTTTCCCTGCAGTTCCATGAAAAAGCTGCCTGCCAAGCTTTCCCCATCCCCCCAGCTCAGTCACTGGAGCAATGAAAAGAAAAAACTGGAGCAGCATAGGGGTCTTTGCAGGGTCAGAGCCTCCCCGGAAGACAAAACTGGTGAGGCGGCTGCTGAATGACCGCATTGCAGGGGGCATAGCATTGTTCTTGATATGGAACTGAGTTGCAGTCATCCTGATGGATGGAAACGCAACCTAGTTCTACATCTGAGGAATAGAGTCAAATGGGGGCTTTCAGTTAATGATTTCTTACTAGATTTTCTCCAGTGGCATTGCCTGGGTTTCCCCTTCCACTACCTTCCTACTGAACCTGTTATCAGACCCTCAAACTGTCCCGGTTTGGCAGGGACAGTCCTGATTCAGCCTCTATCATAGCGAGGTATAGTGCTTTGGGTGTTGATGACTTTGGAGACCAGAGTGCAGTTCCCAGCTTGGCCATGAAACCCATTGGCTAACCTTGGGCAAGTCACATGCTCTCACACTGTAGGGAAGACCATGACAAATGTCCTCTCAACAAGTCTTGCCAGGAAAACCCCATGATAGGCTCACTTTAGCGTTGCCATAAGTCAGAGAAATTTTAAGGTACACAACACCCCCTCAAAGGCTTCAGATCCCATCCCAGATGCCCTTAACTTAGCAGTAGGGAGAGGAGGCGATGAGTGGAATATTTCGTTTCTATTTCTTTTTTGGGAGGCTCAGGCAAAAGCAAACTGCTACAGATTCTCTTAGGTCAGTGATGGAGAACCTTTTAGAAGCCGAGTGCCCAAACTGCAATCCAAAAATCACTTATTTATTGCAAAGTGCCATGTCCCTCTGGCTTTCTAGTAACAAACCCTGGCATACTCTGTGCTGGGGCAATGGCACATGTGCCCACAGAGAGGGCTCTGAGTGCCACCCCTGGCACACGTGCCATAGGTTCGCCATCACTGTCCTAGGTTGTGTATTTTCTTCATTAATACATTTTGCCATCTTGACCACACTCTAATGTTGCTTGACCACACGTGTTCCAGTTTTCACCTATGAAATGGTGGAGAGTGTACTCTTTGAACGTCTTCCCAGGTCTGGCATGGCCATCAGGGCCTCATGAGTAGTAAGAGTCAGGCAGGCAATTTGGGGTTTTGCAAATGGGCAGCGAATTTGTTAGTAATGAATTATGATTGTTGCATTTCTACTGCAAGGCTAGCCTGGAGTTACTGTGATGGAGTGGGAGCTCATGATATTCTCCCTCTGGCAGGAGAATATCTTGTGCCTTAAGCTTGGTAAATACTTCCCAACTGACCTGTCAGATGTAAACAATAGGACACCATAAATATGCGTGAGGTTTTACTATTGCCAAAAAATCCCAAAACAAAACAACCAAGCATGATAGATCTGAAGTTCTGCTCACAATGAAATAATTATTCTCCTCCCTTTCCAGACAGCCCCTGAGACTTGTTGAGACTGGGTTGTTGCCAGTTGTTCCATCCAACACCAGCAAAGAGCCATTGATTCTAACAGCAGCATCACCAGTGCCTGGGGCAGGGCCAAAGAGATGTAACTGGAGGCAGAGCTGGCCCAAGACATTTTGCTGCCTGAAACAAAATAGCAAATGGCATATGCACAGACACACACACACATATAATGCACCTAGTTTTAGGTGCATAGTATAGATGGAGTGGGAGCAAAATGAGGGCACTGTCACCCCAAATAAGAACTCTGGCCCCTCAAATGACATTTTCCTCAGTCCCTATGTAGGGCTGTCAGAGTGAAAACTGGAGAGAGTTCCTGTATCTACCTGTACCCTGTCATGGTTGTGTAGAAGAGGGAATTCCAGCAGATGTTGCTTGTTACACAACCAGGTAACACCTGCTGAAATTCTTTTTCGACACAACTGTTAATGATACAGGAATCTTCTCCAGTTTTCACTCTGGCAATCCTAGTTGAGAGTGAGACACTGAAAATCATTCATACCTAGAACTCTTATACTGGCTGTGTTTGCTTTTCCTTGGTAACTTTCCTGCTTCTTTTCTTAGGAGTCATCTAAAGCATATAATGCTCAGTTGAAGTATTTAAGATACTGCAGTGCAAGGATTTGGAAAATGAAGGAAAATGTTAAAGGTGGGGGAGAGAATTTGTATTTGAGGGGACAAACTAGTCATTTTGCACCCTGCCTATAACTACAATGCTGCTTTCCACTATCTGAAATGTGAAAACAATCTGGAAAAAGCTGTACATAATTTCCTGGCTAGCTCTGTGTCCCTTTAAAACAGAAACAGGCAGAAATTCAGCAGGCAATTCCCCCCCCCCCCTTATATTGTCTTGCTATGAAGAAAATTTGCTGCTGAATTTCTGGCTGCCGTGCAGTTAATGAAGGCAAGGGAAAACATGCCCAGAACAAAACTGGAAATGATATTCCACACCCATTCAAAATGACTCTGGGAAAAAGGGGGGACCCCAAACCTCAGGTTTTGCTTTAGCTGAACAGTTTGAATCCAGGCCAGGAATTCCGGAGGCCTTACCTTAGTCAGGTATTGTGGGGAAGAGAACCTCGACAGCAGGAATGTGAGTTAAAGAGACCCCACCCGATGCCTTGAGGCCTGATGTCTTTCATTTTATTGGAAAGAAGCCAGAAAACTAGGACTGGACACAGTGGGAAGTTTTTGTCGGGGGAAAGAACTATGGCAGGATTCAAAAGATTTCTTTCCTTTTTCACCGTTTTGTGCCAGAGACAGAACCCAAGACTAGGGTAGCTTTGCACTCTTCTAAATACGCTATAATCAATTGTATTTGCAGGAGAAGTGATAGGGTCTCTTCCTGCTGTTATGAGCCTGTACAGACAGGCCAAAATAAAGCTGCTTTGGGTCACTTTGGAGGTATGCTGTTTAAATGCTGCATGCATCCTAAGAGGCCAGAAGCTATGCCAAAGCCATGCTCCAGTCCTAAGGACAAGAGGACAGCTTTGGCGCAGCTTCTGTCCTCTTAAGGTGTATGTGTCATTTAAGCAGCATACCTCCAAAGTGACCGAAGCAGCTTTATTTTGGCCTGTCTGTACTGGCCCTATGTTTCAAGTCTTGCTGAATTTTTATTGTTAAATGTCCATAATTATGGGAAGCAGGGTCTATTTAGAGGGAGAAAAGCTCAGAAAAACTACATTTTGGACTACAATGCCCAGAATCCCCCAATCATTAAGGCCCCCTGATTGGAACAGGGTTGGATGGACATCTTTTCAAAATCCTTTAAATATATATATATATATATATATATATATATATATATATATTCCTGCATGGCAGAAGCTGGACAAGATGGCATTTCTGGTACAAGGTGAGTCTTCCTTACCCAACATACTTGGGACCAGTGGCATCACTAGAGTGATGCAGGGGGTGCGGGCTGCACCAGGTGACACCCTATGGGGGGTTGACACCACTGGTCCTCAAACACCTACCTTTGGGCAGAAACAGGCTGCAACATTCACCTGCTTCCCTTTAAAATACTTTAAGAGATAGTGGGAGTGGGATGAAGCTCAGTAGGAGGAAAAAAGAGAGGTCCCAGAATTTTTTAAAATTAAAATTTCAAATTTCAAAATTTTAATTTAAAAAAATAAAAATTGAGTTATATTTTTTTTCTTTTAAAAACACCACATTTTAACCAAATCTTCACTACGTATATGTAAATACATTTAGACTGTGTACAGTGGTACCTCGGGTTACGAAATTAATTCGTTCCGCGGCTAATTTCGTAACCCGAAAAACCTTCGTAAGCCGAATTGCCATAGGCGCTAATGGAAAAATAGCTCTCTGCTGCCCTCCGGTGGCGGAAAATAGCGCCGAGGTTTTTTCGTAACCCGAAGAAACCTTCGTAAGCCGAAACAATAAATCCCTATGGGATTTTTTCGTAACCCGAAAAATTCGTAACCTGGGTAATTCGTATCCCGGGGTACCACTGTATATGATATTGCAATTCGAAGGTATCATTTTAATTTTACTAGTTGTTTCTGTCACAACTTATTCAGTGGCATAAGGGAATTATGATTTATGAGTAATATTAGTGCAAAAAAAGCATTACAAAGGATTTTGCATGGTCTGAAATAGGAGGAGGTAAATGGGACGGGGGTGACACTATGACTGACAGCACTGGGTGACACCAACCCTAGGGATGCACTGCTTGGGACCAAAAATGTTTTTGGATTTTGGAATATTTGCATCAATATAATGTGATATCTTGGAGGTGGGACCCAAGTCTAAACATGAAATTAATGTATATTTTGTATACAACTTATACACATTACTTGAATGTAATTTTATACACACTATTTTTAATAATTTTGTGCATGAAACCAAGTTTGTGTACACTGAACCATCAGAAAGCAAAGGTGCCACTATCTTAGTCAATTTTAGACAATTCTGGAATATTTTGGAATTTAGAAATCTAGGTAAGGGGATTTGACTCTCCAGATAAGGGCTAGTCAACTCTGTACCTTTTCTATCATTCTGTGAGCAAAGAAAGTGGCAAGGGGGACCATGTCCCTTTAGATCCGAGGCTGGATTAAGTTGGTTGTGTCCCTGGTGCAGTTCCAAAATAGTATCCAACTTGTGCAGAACAGGCGCATCAAAAATGAATATATAAGGGAATAAGTACGAAGTGAAATAAATAAATAAATAAATAAATCTTTTATTTCTACCCTGCTTTTTGTCAAAACAATCAAAGCGGCTTCCAATATTAAAAATAATACAACAATATATACAAAATATTCCCCTCTTAAATTAATTAATTACATTAAATTAATTAAATTAATTAAACAATTAAGATTTAAAATTACATAAAGACAATTAAAATTAAAACAATTAAAAGAATAAAGGTGGGCAGAATCATTACATCTATGTGTGGGTGGGGGGGGGGGGGGTGTTTATATGGCTGAGTAGTTTATTCTGGGAAGGCCTGCCGGAAGAGATCCATCTGAACAGTATTCTGTTATCTACAAAAATAATTGAGTGCAGCACCCAAAATATTCATGTTCATTCAAATAGTTTCCAAACACTTAGTGTTACCAGTAAACATAGACTAAATACCCTAAGGCATCAGATCCTATCTGGCCTTGGAGGTAAGCAGGGTCCCCTGGTTAGTACTTGGATGGGAGACTGCCAATGAATACCAGGTACTGTAGGTTTCATTTCAGAGAAAGTGGCAAAACCACCTCTGAATCTTCTTTGCCTAAGAAAACCCTATGAAATTCATGCAGTCACCATAAGTCTATAGACACACACCATGGAAACATAGGGGCATTCAAGAACTGATGGAGAACAAGAGGTACCATACAGCAGTAACTTTTCTTCTTTCATAATTGGGTGCTGTTAGGGGCCTGGAGCAATTGTACCAATTGATCTATTCCCTGTTTATGTTTCTTCTTTCCCCTCCCAAAGTATTCGGTTGTATGTGTGTGTGGGTGTGGGTGGGTGGGTGGTTTAATGGGAATGTGGGGCTTTGTTACAGTAATCACAGGTAATCTTTTCTATACTGTAGAGTAGACTATGTTCAGCCCTACCCCCATGAGTTCTTCTTCTTGAGTAGAACTAACGTAGCCATGGTTTGTTCCCTCAAGGCTTTCTGGTTGTTTAGGCTGCAAATTGGGGCTGTCTGCCCTGGGTGCAATGCACAGCTGGTTGTGAAGGACTTCATGTCCTTCCTTCCTTCTCAGACACAGCAAGCGACTGAAGCAGCCACAGCAGCTGCTGATCTGCAAGCCAAAGGGAGAAAATTACTGGGATTTTGGCAGGGATGGTGGAGGTATATGTCAGTTGGTGTGCATCAAAAACACCAAGCCTAAGAAATGAACTGTCTAGTATTTATGATTCTAAGGTAGTAGAGAATGGCAGGACCACATTTTATAAAACTCTAAATGTCATTGTGACCCAAATACTAGGATCCTGAAAGGGCACCCACACGTAATATTCAAATAAGATTTTTTTTAGCTCAGATGACAGCAGCCAAGAGAAATTGGGCAACTAAAGCAGGGATCAAGCCTGTGTATAACAGTTCTGATAAACAGGACTCCCAATACAATTTTATTTATAGTCCAAGGAAATCACTATTCACTCAAGTCGTCTACTCATGCACACATTCAGTGATATAAAGGTGATAGCAGATAGCGACTTAAAGGGGTTTGCAGAAGGCAATACTGTGCTGATTCCAGACTTATAGTTCCAATTGGGGGAATGCAATGAGATGGAAAATGGCTCAGCAGCTGCCTTAGGATTGTGGCATGGCCAGTTTATACTGAGGAGTCAGGTGAGATATGGACAGAGTGTGAACAGGTGCATCCCTTCAAATATTTAAACATGGCTATCATGTCACCTCTTAACCTTTTCTCCAGGCTAAGCATACCCAGCTCCCTAAGCTGTTCCTCATAGGGCCTCCTCTGGATACGTTCCAGCTTGTCAACATCTTTCTTGAATTGTGGTGCTCAGAACTCTACACAATATTCCAGGTGAAGTCTGACTTCCTCCTGTTGCATCATAAGAGATCATCCCTAGGTCTCAGATTCGGGCTCACAAATCTCAGGGCCTTGGCTAGTCCTTACCTGATAAACATAGACATGCCCTTTGTGTGGGTGCCACAATTGAGATCATGCAAGTGACTATATCCCTTCTTCTGCAAGAGTGCACTACTAATTTACAGTCTGATGTAATTTCTGCCTGACTGGTGCTGATGTTCATAGTGTTGAGGCAAACAGCTAGTTGGATTTTCTTTTCTTTCTTTTTTTTAAAGACAGGACATACTGCTGGACTGACTTCTCCAGGGGAGAAGCAGATCTCTTCCAGTAGCCAGCCCCAACAATCTTAAGCTAAATGGCACACTTTAAATGCTGAAAAATAGAGAAAAAGGATTATTGGATCTGTTTTTCCTCCCTGCCCCAGTAAGGTGCTTGGGAAATATCTGTGACCTATTTGGAGGAATACCGAGGCCTTTGTGTAATACATTTATTGCAAAATAATAATGTAAATGAACAGGGCCTTCCTCTGAGTCCCACCAAAGAGGCCAACACACTGTGTGAAGATGTGGGACTGGGTCTTCTCAGCTGTGGCACCCCAATTGTGGAACGTTTTCCTCTTGGAAGCCCAACTAGTACCAGTGCTAACTTTATTTAGGCACTGAGCGAAACATGACTATTAACTAAAGCCTTTAGGACCTAACCGTTTCACTCCAAAATATTTAAGTGCATGGTTTGAAATTATTTTAACCTTCTTAACCTGCTTCTAACTTGTCCATGTGTTTAATATGTTTTTAGTCTACTTAACTTTTTTATTGTTTTAAATAGTTTTAATCTGCGAATACTGACCTTATTTTTACACCACCCTGAGCTCTCATGATACAGGGTGGGATATAAATATTTTTAATAAATAAAGAATTCATAAAGAATAAATAAGGAATGGCTGAGTGGCAAAGAATCCACCTGGAGGACCCTCAGATCATTAGATTTATGAAATGTTCATAGATTTTCCAAACTTAAAGAGTAAACTAGACAGTTCAGCCTCCTCACAGCTGAAATATATGCAGTCTATTGGTAAAGGGAACCCATGGTTCTGTTGTATATGGAGCCACACACAGCGAGCGGCAAGATTTTCAAGTAATACTCTCTCTGGGCCCACCTAATCTGGAGTAGGTGGGGCACACAAGAATGCTCTCATACTACCTGCAGGCCAACGTAGGTGTAACAGTGGCAGCTATATTTGCTTAATCATAGGTATGCATAATCTACACAAAGGAAGTAGGGTGGTGGGGTTTAAACATCAAGGAGTGTGTGTGGGTGAAGGTAGTTGGAACCTTCCCAACTTCCCACAGTCTGGTCTCCAAGCCATTTTTCTCACTGAAGGCAAGCCAAGCTATGAGGAAAACCGCCTGGGGCAACAGGCTGTGGAGGAGCTAGCTAGGGTTCAGCTGCCCTCATCCGTGCACTCCTTTTAATGTTAAAATTAGATGCATGTAGAGCTGACATATTGCTTGGCTGGCCAGGTTTTACTCAGTGTCTAGCCAATGATGCACTGTGCCCACCATTAGGTGCTCTGGGCTGCATCTGCACTGCAGAAATAATCTGTTCTGACACCACTTGAACTGCCATGGCTCAGTGCTATGGAAATCTGGGAACTGTAGTTTGTTGCGGCACCAACAAGAGGTGCTGCAACAAACTACAGTTCTCAGAATTCCATAGTATTGAACCATGGCAATTCAAGTGGTGCCAAAACACATTATTTCTGTAGGGTGGACGCAGCCCCAGACCCCTAGTTTTCATTAATTTTTTTAAAGCAAGCCTGTAACTCTTGTAGGAGCAGCAAAGATATGAGGCAAAATGTGCAGGAACTATTCTTCTCCCCCCCCCCCCCCGCTTCCTTAAAGGCAATGGATGAAATCACAGATTTGGTTGACATTTAAGGTATGTTAGAGATTTAAAATGTTGCAAAAAATAAATAAATACATACCCACCTTCTGCTGAAGACTTTTGGTGGATCTCTGAGTGGAAAATAGTATTTCCATTTGAAAAACAAAGACAAGCGCTCATGATCCACCACCCCCTCCCTCTTTTACAGAAACAGAGGCAGATATGGAATGCCATGTAAAAACTGGTTGGTATGGCTGAAAACCCCACCATTTCCAAATAGCATATTGAGAAGAATATTGTACTGCATTTCTATGCAGAACAAAGGGAAGAACAGATTATGAAGTAATGATGCTGCCTTCGTAGGGGAGAAAGGCTGCATCTGCACTGCAGAAATAATGCAGTTTGACACCACTTTAGCTGCTATGGCTTAATGCTATGAAATCCTGGGATTTGTAGCTTGCTGTGGCATCAGAGCTCTCTTACAGAGAAAGCTAAATAGTTCACCAAACTACAGATCCAGAATTCCATAGCAGGGCAGTGTCAGTTAAAGTGGTGTCAAGCTGCATTATTTCTGCAGTGCAACTATACAATCCTAGACATCCAGAGTGAGTCATTAGTGGGGGGTGGGTTGGTTTATTGATTAACTTTTTTCAAAGCCACACATGATTTATGTGATTAGTGAACTATCTGCATAATATGCAAATTAAGCTGACTGAAGTTGGGGTATCATGGCAGATCATGGCAGTTGTGGCCATCTCCACTTTATCGCTGAGCAATGTGGGATAATAACCCTACCGACATGCCCTATAGATTCGTTGTACAAACTGCAGTTATAGATTTCATGTACAAATCCTACAGCATCATTGTGGAGTATATTCAGCCCTCCTTATCCACAGATTCAAGCATCCACAGCTTGAAAATATTTTTAAAAATACATAAAATCCAAAAAGCAAACCTTGATTTTGCCTTTTTATATAAGGGACACCATTTTAAAATGTCATTGTATTTAATAATAATAATAATAATAATAATAATAATAATAGGATTTATTCATATGCCGCCAATCCATGGATTTTGGTATTCACAGCGAGTCCTGGAACCAAACCTCAGTGGACACCAAGGGCTCACTGTACTTTGGACACTTAAAAATGCAATGGGAATGTGAATATTATCTGCATTACATTTATATCATTTTATTTTTAAATTGAGAGAAGGTACAGAGATGCTGTTAGAATTATTATTATTGTTACTCAGTGATGGGGAGACTGAACACTCTACACATGTTCAGAAATAGGCTATTTAACATAGAGCTTGGATTTTTATTTATTTATTTATTTATTTATTTATTTATTTTACTTTTGGGACTACAACTCCCAGAATCTTCAGACAATGCTTACACACGCAGAGCAGAATTCTCAGAGTAGTAGTCTATACAAATAACTTGTTCATGCAAGTAACTTGTTTGATACAAATGCCTTGCATCAAATCAGACATGAGCTTATCTAGCTCAGTATTGCCTCTTTTGGCTGACACAAACTCTTCCAAGTGTCAAGCAGAGATACTTTCCAGTCCTTTTAGCCAAAATGCTTTTTAAACTGGAGATGCTGGGGACTGAACCAGGGGTCGTAATGCATGCAAATCATAAATGACTGCTCCTTTGACTTCATTCTTAATGTTTTATACATTACAGAGCTGAAATCATGGCACAGAGAATAGGTTCCAGGGCCCATACCCTGACTCCAATTAAGCTTTGCCACAGAAAAGCATTTTAGAAAGCATAAATAACATCTATTATGCATTATTATGCCATGATGCAAATTCCTACTTGTTCTCCATCTCATCCAGTTATCCATCCCACCCCACCCCCTTATCCTTGCAAGATCTTTTTATCCACATGACAATGGCTGTTCCATCCTTGTTCTATTAAGAACAGAAGACCTCCTACAGTTTTTCTGGAGACATATCAAGACCTCTCCCTTTCCTTTGTTTTATTATTTTTTAATTCCCATCATGATTTTACAACTGAGTAAACATTTTTGTTGAGCTGTGACTGAAAAGGGGGAAAAAAGAGGGGCTCCTAATTAGTTTTGTTCCTGTCATTTCTGCTCTGACTCTGCAGAGCTGTCCAGCTGTTTGGGATGTACAGTAATTAATGTCTGTGGTATAGTAATAAGAGGAGAAATATGTTGCAAGGAAATTGTTGGAAGCCAACCTGGGCAGGTAGGATGGATTGGATGCCTATCCAAATGCTGGTTCAGTTAAAGATCTGTTTGCTAGGGCTGATTCAGAATGTAAGAAGAACTATGCTGGATCAGACCAAAGGCCTTTCTAGTTCTAGCGCAAACCTCTCTTTCCACAGCTGACAACTAGATGTCCATGGGAAGTGCACAAGCAGGACATGAACACAATAACACCATGCCATTTAAGTTTTCCAATTTACAGAGACATATTACATGAATGCTAGAAAAGAGGGGGTGAATGTCTTGAGCCCCACCTAAGATGAGGCTGAGGTGAGTCCTTCCCTGGAATGATCTAGTAAAATTGGACTAGCAAGACTCCACTGTATTTGAGCTTCCTTGGATTACTAATCAGACGTATAAGGGTTCAGTTCCCAGCTCAGCTATGAAACCCACTGGGTGACCTTGGGCACGTTACATGCTCTCAGTCTCAGGGGAAGGCAATGGCAAACCTCTGAACAAATCGTGCCAAGAAAACCCCATGATAGGTTTGCCTTGGGGTCACCATAAGTTGGAAACTATGTGAAGGTACCCAGCAACAATATATGATTAAGCGTTGAGAAATATTAAGACAGCTTTTGTCATTCAGCTTTCCCAGGAATAATAAAAGTTGCTTGCAGTCTATTCCATCCATGCTTACTTGGAAGTGAGCTGCACTGAACACATGGACAGCACCCCTAAGTACATACTGTATTGTGCTTATAAGAGTCTTCATATTTAAGGAAGTTTCTGTGATAATTTATAGGGAAAGTAATTTGCCCTTCTACAAGTAGACAAAGGGCCCAAACAGACAGGCCAAAATAAAGCTGCTTCGGTCACTTTGGAGGTATGCTGTTTAAATGACACACATATCTTAAGAAGACTGGAGCATGGCTTTGGCGTGGCTTCCAGCCTCTTAGGACACATGCAGCTTTTAAACAGCATACTTCCAAAGTGACCCAAGACAGCTTTATTTTGGCCTGTCTGTTCAGGCCCAAAATTAGTAACAATTTGCCTACCAGTGCTGAGCACCCCCTCCCCCCAAACCCCTGGAAAAATATACTCTATCTTGACAAGCAGGCATTGATAGCTTTATCTTCCATGTATGTGCCTGATCCTTAAGGATATTTTGAGATACCCGGAGACAGATATCTTGGTTGGTCCTCTGTTAGGCACTCAGTGATCAAACAAAACTGATAGCATACTCTGCAACATTTACCAGATGAAAACTAGGAGACATGTGGCCAAGCAAGATGGGTGTGTGATTAAAAATGGTATACGTTATTAATAAGGAAAAATAGACAAGCTGGGAGAGGCTGCAGCAGTTTGCCTTTAGCCTGTTGGGAAAGGGTCTGTCTCCTCCTTTCTTCTACCTTCTGCTGAATTAATTGTGCAAACTACTTTCCCACTTTGAACTGAGTTTGCAGCCACTGAAATAAGCTGAGGACAAAGGGGGAAATTGGGAGGAGGAGAGAGAAACTGGGTCATTTTAAAAGCAGCTGAATGAGTGAATGAGATTAATCATATTCATAACTGTCCCTATGAAATCAGAATGTTTTGAGATAATTCCATAGAGCATCATCGTTTTGCTGTTCAGTTTCCAATGGAAATTGCCTAATATTTCTGTTTTTACAATATCTGTTTCATATACAGGTCTGAAGTTCAACTCTCAGCCAAGACTAAAGGACATTGTATGAATCTAATCCACAGCTAGCATTTGACATCCTTGGGGATGAGTTACTTCAGTAACTAGCTGCTGAAGTAATGTGGTGAAACTGGTACATATGTTTATATGTAGCCTCTACTTGGGGAATGCTAGTCAGATATTTTTACAGAAATGGGGGCAGGGATAGATAATGAGAGTATGCACATGTCTACGTAACTTGGCTTACTTTCATTTTTTTTAGAGGAAAGTGAAGGGAAAGGCTGGGTAATATATAAAAGTGATATTTCCCCCCCTGTCTGGCAGTGTAACTAGAGATAAACCTAGCTTGGAAAGACACCTGGAAATTTACTTTAGTTCAATGGAAAAGAAGTTGCAGGACATTGGAACTGATGGAGAAATTAACTTTATCAGATGAAGATGGCAAGCAATCACGAAAACTGACACAAGTATATTTGGCACTCATGTTTGGTCTATTCACTATTTAGTTCTATATATCCTTTACCACAATCTCATGGTCTGTTACTGGGATGATCAGTATATTGATTCCTAAGGGAAAGTATAAATCTTTATTTTTGGATTTTTTTTAAAAGGCTCTGATTTTTTAAAATAGCTGACAGTTTATTGTTTACTATATTATTATTGCCTGTTATATTGTTTATTCTGTGTTGCATATTTTTATTATTTGTGAACCGTGAGGGTCAAATGCACACATGATAGGTCACATTTCTTGAATAGATAGATAGATAGATAGATAGATAGATAGATAGATAGATAGATTCTCAGGTTGTTGTAGTCATTGTGTGCCATCAAGTAATTTCTGACTATTGTGGAGTTTTGGGGGCAGAATTTGTTTAGAGGGATCACCCAATGTGTTTACATGGCAGAATGGGGATTCGAATCCTGTTTTCCCAGTGTCCTAGTCCAACACTCAAATCCCTACACTGCGCTAGTTCCCTATTCTCAGGCGTCACAAAGAGAAAAGTACTTACTTCAATTGTTCAAACAGGCCAATATTATATCTGCTGGACCCCTACCAATTGATGGCAGCCAAATTAGCATAGATTTTACAGATGATTTTATTTACAAAGTGCCATGCAAAGTGACGAACCTTTTCAAGTTCTACAAGGTCCTTGTTGAGGTGCAGTGACCTGAATTGTACCCGGTATATCGAGCATGGATGCATTATGATATCGTCAATGCTACTTTTGATTCCTTCCCTAATAATCCCTAGCATGGATTTTTTTTTTACAGCCACTGCATGGTGTGTTAATGTTTTCAACAAGCTAGCTTCTACACAACCAGAAGTTCCCTTTCCTGATCAGACAGTCAGTTATAAAGATATTTAGTTAATTATTTAAATAAATTAACTACCTTTATTTCATTAATACATTGAATTCAAATATATTTGAGTGTTAACAGATCTTTCATATTCTTTAGAAAAAAACAGATAACGATACGATCAAAACTGTATTTTGGTCATACCCTAAGAAGAAAGGACTCACTAGAAAACGCTATAATGCTTGGTAAAGTTGGGATCAATAGGAAAAGAGGAAGACCACATTCTAGATGGATAGATTCAATTAGAGAAGCCACAGCCATGAATCTGCAAGAGCTGAGGGCAGTTGAGGATAGGGAGACTTGGAAGTCTCTCATTCATAGGGTCATCATAAGTCGAAGTCGACTTGAAGGCAGTTAACAAGAACAAAATATAACTTACAGTTCACTAAACAAGAACTATTACAAGACAAAATAAGTTCATTGTTCATTATGGGCCCAAACAGACAGGCCAAAATAATGCTGCTTTGAGTCACTTTGGAGGTATGCTGTTTAAATGTCACACGGATCTTAAGAGGACAGATGCTGTTCCAAAGCTGCTCTCCAGTCCTTAGGAATGAAGCGTGGCTTTGGTGTGGCTTCCGGCCTCTCAGGACGCATGCAGCATTTAAACAGCATACCTCCAAAGTTACCTGAAGTAGCTTTATTTTGGCCTGTCTGTTTAAGCCCTACATTAATATTATCAGAGTCAGTGTGTCATCATAAAATGAACAAATGCAATCTTAATATTCTATGTTGACATTTAATGTTTACCATCATCAGTTAAAATTGTCTTCTAACAATCAGTCATCTTTGACAATGCTGGTTCTTTGGCTTAGTACAGAGATGAGCACTGCCCCATACAGTTGGATATGACTAGACAATCTTGTCAAGGGAAAACCTTTACATTTAGTATTTGGAACCATATGTTGCTCACCTTTACTGTAAACCTTCTAAGCTTCTCCCCCTTTTTATTACACATTACATATTCAAATTACATCCATCTCTTCCTTTCAGTCTTAAGTGTGGCCTTATCTGTGGACATCACAACAGTCTGTGTTTCTTCAGCTCTACTCCGTGAATTGCAGCTACAAAGGGTACGCAAGTTAGGAAGCATAGACAGTTATGCCATTATTACATTATATTAGATCTGCAGGGGAGGAGACAAGAGCTTTGAGGGACAGCCATGCATGTGGTGTGATGTCTAGTATAGCCCAGAGCAACTGTCTGAATTGATGAGGCCCAGGCTGCGGTTTGACTTCCTACCTTTATACTTTCTTGCACGCCTGCCTTGCATTGCTTCTATGGAATGCTCACCTGGCTCCGATCTACTATCTGGCTTCTTGACTTTGCATCCAATTACATCCCCACCCAGAGTTTGGAATGTTACATTTACGGTAAAAGGAAATTTGCTCCCTTTATTTGTTGCAGTATCTAAGAGGTAATTTGCAACTTTATTTGGTTCCCTTTATGCAAAGGTAAATGTGTTACTTTGTAAAAAAAAACCAACACTTAAATGTATAAAATGAGCAAGATTCCTCTCCCACAACTACCCCACAAGCAACATTTTACACACAAAAAAGAACACTAATATTGTTACCATTTTGTACATTATTATTAGGAAGCAATGACAAGTTGCAAGTAAAATTGGTTTCAAAGCATTACTCTGAATCTCTGCAGTCACCTTTCGTTGTACAGTGGTACCCCGGGATACGAAATACCCAGGTTACGAAATTTCCGGGATACGAAAAAATCCCATAGGAAATAATTGTTCCGGGTTACGAATGTTTTTTTCGGGTTACGAAAAAAATTTTGGTGCTTTTTTCAGCTTTTTCGCACGAAATCGCGGCTTTTCCCCATTAGCGCCTATGGCATTTCGGCTTTTCGGGTTACGAAAGCGGCGGCGGAACGAATTAATTTCGTAACCCGAGGCACCACTGTACAAAATTGCTATGTTACAATGGTATTGGTCTGTACCGACTTAATTTATTTGCGGGAACACCTCTCCCTATATAGTCTGCCACGCATTCTCAAAACCTCTGGGAAGAACTTCCTTTCAATTACAGAAGACAAGACTAGTGACAACTTCCCAGAGGTCTTTTATTTCTGCCACCCCAAAATTGTGGAATGACCTGCCGGAGGAGATCCATTTTATTACTACGTTAGACGCTTTCAAGAAAGCAGTTAAGACGGATCTCTTCAGGCAGGCCTTCCCATCTGTCTCTGTATAAAATAGCCCCATCCACTTTAATGCTCCAGTTTACTGACTATGGTGCATTACAGACCGCCCCTTTGGGGCGGCCTGTAGGCGCGCCTTTCCCCGGTGTATCAGGGCCTCAGTGGCCAGAATGGCAGCCGCTGAGGCCCCGATCTGCCACTTTCCAGGCCGCGGGGAAGGGGCAAAGGGCCCCTTCCCCGCAGCCTGGAAAGGGGTGTCCTTGGGGCTTCAAGCCCCAAGGACACCCCGTGGCGGCGGGGAGGAGGAGAAAGGGGCCACTTGGCCCCTTTCTCCTCTGTGTCATTGGCCACAGCTGTCTGAAGGCTGCGCCCAGCGATGCAAAGCCAGGAAGGAGCTCCGAAATGGAGCTCCTTCCAGGGCCGTGGAAAGGGCGCACTAGGCGCCCTGGCATGGCCCCACTACGTCACAACCGTGCCACCTCATTTGGAGGCGGCGCGGTCATGATGTAGTCATGGAGGCGGCCGTGTGGAACGGCCGCTGCCATTTTGTACATGATGAGCATGTACTAGGGTTGGGGAGGTGCAGAAGCACCGCCGCTTCCTAACCCTAGTACATGCTCAGCACGTACTTTAAGGCCCGTCTATAACAGGCCTATGATTAGATTAAATTTTAACTGTTAATTTTATCATCGTATTATGGGAGGGTTAAGGTCTTTGCTAGAAAAACTTTGGTTGATTGTAACTGTATTGTTTTTCTATTGCATTGGTTGCAATCCTGCTTCGATCCACAGGGAGAGGAGGGAAGTATAAATAAATAAATAATTATATTAATGTTGATGGAGGCTGCATTTGCACTGCAGAAATAATGTCATTTAACACCACTTTAACTACCATGGCTTAATGCTACAGGATCCTGGGATTTGTAGTTTGTTGTGGCTAACTAGCTCACAAAATTACAAATTCCAGAATTACTTAGCAGTCCGTGTCTTGGGGTCCAGCACCAGTCCATGGACTATCACTTTGAGTGATACTGCTCTGTGCAATTCAGATCACTTTATGCTCAAGTGACTATACTTCATCTGTTCTACCCCCCCCCCTCCATTGCTGACCTGTTTGTTTGAGGATCTATGGTCTCATTCAATATTCAATATTTATTTCTTAAATAAATGACAGGGGTGTAACTACTGGGAGGGGACAAATTGCCCCATAAGAATTTTGCCCCATGAGTAAAAATTTCCTTCAGTCCCTAGATTTCCCGTATTGCAGCAGCATTTCAGCGGAGCATTTAGTAATACAGTTTAGACATCCAAAGAAAAGGTGGAGGGCAAAGTCACCTAGGGAATGTGAAAACAGAAAATATAAGAGTTTTATGTGTGAATGATTTTCATCCTTGGCTGGAACAGAGCTTTGGTTATTTGCCTTCCTCCAGCCCATTACTATCCACAAAGACAACTAAGACATTTTCAGTTGTACATATGAGCCAGAACCCCAGATTGGATAAATAATCTTTTTTATTGATAGATTCAAAACAACTGTCCTGCAGGAAAATAGCAATGACTACACTAATTTATTGAGGAACTGGTGTGTAACTGGTCTTGCCTTTTGGCAGGGCTTTGTGTATTCCATGCCAACAAGGCAGCTTCAAAAGAAAAGAAAAAACATCAAATAGAAAAATATTAGACATTTCATAAGTAAATAGCAATAGTAAACATAAAAACTATATATTCTCTATTCTCTCTCTATATTGTAGAGACCAAGTAACTTTAGTGCATTATTACTTTATGCATATATATATATATATATATATATATATATAATTTTCTTCCTTTTAAAGCTACACTTGCATAATGTATCCTGCTTCTGGTGGTTGTTCAGAGGCACAAAAAGTTATCTTGGGCTACATCTGCACTGCAAAAATAATCCAGTTTGACTCCACTTTAGTTGCCATGGCTCAATGCTGTGGGATCGTGGGAACTGTAGTTTTGTGAGACATTTTGGATGCAGCCTAAGACACTAACAACTGGCTGCTGCACCAGAAATCCTATTTGTTATCTTATGGGCTCTGAGAATGACCAAGCATTATTCATATATTAGCATAAGGACTCAACACTGGAATTTTCTTTTAATCTCAGGCTTCAAGATTCTAGAGACCAAATTCTACAGGGAACCACAGACAGAAGATTCTACTCTTTTAAAATTGTGGCTAATACATAGTTCCCCCTTTTAGGGATAGGGGACTGAAGTAGATGGCCTCTCTTGACATTGTCAAAATCAGACTCGATTTCACCATGTAAATTGTGTTCCAAGAAAGTCTAGGTCACATCTGTGGCGACATCCATTTCTTGAGTAAGGAAGCTGACAGCTCAGCAGCTCACACGGCTGGTGAATCAATCTCCACCTCCTCACTTTCATTTTCATGTTGCTGCTTGATTTTACCAGGCAGATGGCGAACACTGTTGAGTCCTCTACTGCACATGACAGAGATAGATGCTGGAATAGTCAGAGGGTGTGAGATTCACAGACAGCCAAATTGTGACTTTCTGGAAAGGCATGGAAGATGAGATCAATACAAAATCACTTCCTATCAAATCTCTTGATGGGAAAAACAGACTTTCATCTAGTGAAAAGATGGTCACCTTTAATTTCCTTATTGTCCAAGCATAGCTATGCCTAGTATTAAACAGAGTCCGAAAGCTGCTTTATGCAAGTGGTGCAGGGAAGCAGGAAGCTGAAGAAAGACAAAACTGGGTCTGCTAACTTCCATTGCATCCTATAAACTAGCCTGCTGCCCGCAGGTGAAGAAGATGTCAGTCTGGTCAGCTGTACATGAAATGCAGAATCATAGAATTGGAAGAGACTACAAGGGCTATCCAGTCACTCACAATCAAAGCATCCTCGACAGATGGCCATCCAGCCTCTGCTTAAAGACCTCCAAGGAAGGAGACTCCACTACACTCCAAGGAAGTGTGTTCCACTGTCGAATGTGTGTGCTTGTAAGGGCAGATTTCTAATTTTATATATAAAAGCATACATCTAATATTAATAACCCCTACATTAGGGTCTCATTCCCACTACCTTTTAAACCGGATTGCAAATTGGTTTGAACCAGTTCAAACGACCCTGGTTCCCACTTAAACCGAACCGCTGAAGCGATTCCGAGAGGGGGGCCATGTGCTGGACCCATTTAATCTACGTCTTTTTGACACTGATGTTTTCCACGTCTTTTTTTGATACAACGATTCTGTGCAAGTGTGAACCAGACGCAAATCAGAATTGATTTAAATTTGCCCATCCTCTGGCTGGAGTGGGTCCATTTTGAATAGATTCATGCATGAATGTGAACCACAAGTGGATTATTTTAGAGCAGTGATTCCCAAACTTTGGTCTTCTGGGTGTTTTGGACTTCAATTCTCAGAGGCCCCAGCCAGCTTGTCCAACAGCCAGGTATTCTGGGAGCTGCAGTCCAAACCATCTGGAGGACCAAAGTTTGGAAATCACTGTTTTAGAGGAAAAATGTAATCAGGGCAAATGTAGTGGGAACCATGCTCCACTGTCGAATCAATCCATCGATTTGGATCACAGACTGATTTATCTGTAAGTGGGAATGAGGCCTTAATATGAATACATCTAATGTGAATAATACTATACATACATCTAAGATTAATAATATGAATCCCAGGACAACCATATGGTTGTGGCACACTCATTAATTTAATAGCAATCCAACATTTTTCATGATCTACACAAATTGTTATAATCTATAAATCACAGGCTGATTTTATTCTGAAATTTTTTGATGTGCTCCATTATCCAATGTATGTTTGCAATATGATCCCTAGTGCCTCTTCTTTTCCTCAACCCAGCTTGGACATCTGGCATTTCTCACTCTATATATGATAGTTGTAGTTGGAGCATAAACTTGCATTGTGGTTATATTGGTGGGTTTTCACAGAAATCTTACCGATATTTTTTGGTCAGACTTTGCATATATAGCAAAATCTATGGGACCTCAAGTCCCATTCTTTCCGAAGGCAGTGTGAAATGCATGTGACCATGTTGATGTGGCCATGTACACACACCACCAATGGAGCAGGGCCATCCCTGGATGCTCCAAAACATAGATAGCAAGCCTGCAGAAGAGGAGAGCCAACTGTATTAACAAGTTAGCTATGGTGCCATTGCTGTTGTCTCTGAGAGCTCCTCCACCAGTACTTCTTCTGCCGAGTAGCTCTTTGGCACATTTAATCTGATTTCACAGTAAAAGCCTGTCTGGCATGGCAGATCCTACCAGCAGCATTGCAGTTGTCAGCATAACCTCTTCCTTCACAGGAGCATACAATCCCACCGCTAATAGGTAGTGCCATTGATGGGCACAGTTGTTTGCCTTGGCATAAAAGAAAAAAACTTTTCACAAGATAAATCTGTATTAAGTACCTTGCCAGTGCCTTTGCTCATTTATTTTAAAACTCCTAATCTAGCTTTCTATGCAAAATGAACATCTCAGCAGCTTATAGCTACACAGATAAACCCTTGTTCATATTAATGTGGTAATCAGAGCAGGTGCAGCATCTTTCCTGACAGAATTCTCAGCTTTTGTCTACTGTAAAGAGCCACTAGTTATCCAAAAATCACAGCAAAGGAAAACTGTAGGATATTTTTGTGAAGCTGGGATCTCTTTATGAAGGGAAATATATGATTGATACTTACAGTATGGTTAAATGAAGGTGCATTGTTGTTGTGTGCCTTCAAGTCATTTCCAATTCTTACTTGACTTTCTTGTGTGCCTTTAACACCAGCTTGATGGCATGGAGATAGGCAGTTTCATCCACTAATATTGGTGCATAAATACACAGCCATGAAGGATCACGTCACATTATTTAAATGGGATCTCCATGTTTACATGTCATGTACTTCATAACAACTGTTAAACTAGAGAGGAGGCAACACTACTTGTCTGCCCTTGCTGTGTGTAAACGTCTTGAAACAAGGGTTCTTAACTTGTGGTCCAATGAACCTGTCACCATACACTTCGATGTTTCAGAGATTAAAACTGGGACACATGTGGCCCAGCGATCTCAGACTATAATCAGGATGACAAAAGTTATTAATGAAGAGGAACACAAAGAAGAAGCTATTGCGTGTGGGTGATTTATAGTTTTATGAGTTTCTTATACTGTACAGGTCTGTGATCCCAAAGAGGTTAAGAACTAGCATTCTAAAGGCTACTATGTGACCACTGTTGGAAAACATGCTGAACAAAATGGATATATGGCCCCACAGTACAGTGTGCCCCTTGTGCCCTATGGGGTTTGGTTCCAGGACCCCCCATGGATATTAAAATCTGTGGATGCTCAAGTCCCATTAAATACAATGGCATAGTGAAATGGTGTCCCTTATATAAAACAACAAAATCAAAGTTTGCTTTTTGAAATTTATATACTTTTGTTATATTTTAAAGCTGTGGATGGCTGAATCCATGGATAAAGAATCTGTGGATATGGAGAGTCAACTGTATAGCCTAGCATGATTCTTATTTCCATAGTGATTCTGTTTGTTTGCTTGTTAAACCACAGAGGTTGTTGTTGTTGTATGCTTTCAGATTGTTTCTGACTTAAAGTGATCCTATCATATGGTTTTCTTAGCAAGTTTCTTCAGTGGGGGTTTGCCATTGCCATCCTCTGAGGCTGAGAGTATGTGACTTACCCAAGGTCACCCAGTGGGTTTACATGGCCGAGCCAGGATTTGAATCCTAGTCTCCAGAGTCATAGCTCAACACTCAAAACATTACACCATGTAGGGGGGATGCACACCTGTAAGTAAAGTTAGCAGTCTTCCCCACATTGCATGGTATAACAGGAACTCATACTCTCAATTTGAACTGTAGGCTGCCACTCATTTCTCCCATTTTAAAACAATGGAGCTTGCCACAGTAGACCATCCCTACATTGGTTCTAGATATGAATAAGTTAAAATGAAATAAAGAAGAAAATCTTGATAAGGAGCACACTTGCCCAAATACTCTCTGTGTGTATGTGCCTTCAGATTGCCGGACACATGGAGATGCCATGAATTTCACAAGGGTGTTTATCACACGGAGGTTTTTGCAGCTCAGATCCATGGTGACTCCTGGTTCAGCGATGCGAATACATGTTATAACGTGAATGTTTTTTCACACCTGGTTGCCCTTCCGTTGCCCTTCCAAATCGAGGGAGAATCAAATCCAAGGCAAGTCACGTGATGCAGATTCATGCAAATCGGAGTGAGTGCAAATTGTATTACCACACTGGTGCATACCATGCAGATTCAACGATTTGAATCAGCACCCTTGTGCATGGTCAGTGGGGGTCTGAACGCATCATGACCTTGTACGTTTCTAGGGTGAAAAGGGGCACAGGTTCTTGTTCCCTGTTTCACGTAATTGTGTGAATATTTGCCTCATGAATATTTCTGTGTCTTCTTTATCCCCCTTTTTTATTTTCCCTTCCATTCCAGCAATTTCAACACACACATAGATAGATAGATAGATAGATAGATAGATAGATAGATAGATAGACAGACAGATAGAGATACATATCTGTATATTCACATTCACGCACATACACACATATATATATTCCAACAAAAATGGGTTGTCCTGAAAGTTGCCCTGAAAGTGAAAGGACCACCAAAAGGAAATGGGGGGAAATTGCAGCCCCGCATCATGGGAAATTTACAACCCGGGAGGTTTGCGGTGGTGTACCAGAGCAGAAGTAAAGTTGCATTCCACACTAGACCAATTCGGAGTGAAATCAAAGTGAGCTTGAAAGCGAATTCTGTGAATTTGCTTGTTATCGATTTCACCAAAATGAGGGGTCACTTTAGAATCACTGCAGAGGCGCCACGGAAGGAGCCTCCATAGAAAGGAATCACATGTGATAACACATCACGTTATCGCGTGACTTCGCATTGTGGGACCCACAGTCATGTCGGATCTGAGCTGCAAAAAGCTGCAAAAAACTCCATGTGATAAATACCAAGGTTTTGTTAGGTAAGAGATACTCAGAGTGTTTTTGCCATTTCATCCCTGCGGAATATAGCCTAAAGCACCTGGTATTCCTTGGGCAGTCTCCCATCAAAGTGCTAACCAAAGCTACAAAGAGATAATTAATTAATGGAAGTAATTTTATAGTCCCAGGCTATTCAAAGACTGCATCAACGTTAACCCCTTCAGAAAGCCATTAAACAATTGCACTAATATAGACCCACTAAAAGTGCAATTTTAGCCATCTTTACTCAGACATAATCTTACTCTGCCTTGAATGTTTATGCTTGTTGCATGCCTTTAACTTGTTTCTGATTTATGGCAACCCTATCGCAGGGTTTTCTTGGCAGGATTTGTTCAGAGGGGGATTCCCCTTGCCTTCATCTGAGGCTGAGAGAGTGTGACTTGCCCAAGGTCTCTTGTGACTTTCTATGGCCAAGCATGAATTCGAACCCTGGTCTCCAGAATCGCAATTTGGTGTTTGAACCATGACCGTCCATCAGACTGGTTCTCTTTTATGCTGTTGTATGTTGGTTCTGACTTATGGCAACCATAAGGTGACCCTATCACAGGGTTTTCTGGAGCTGAGAGAGTGTAACTTGCTGCTCAAGGCTCAATGCTATGATGGTTGAGATGAATCATTAGAAAATTACTTCCAAAAGTATAAGCTGCAGTGAGCTTCCATGGCTGATCTGGGAAATTGAACTCTAGTCTCCAAAGTCATAATGAGCCAGCACAGTGCAGTGATTTGAGCACTAGCCTGTTTTAACTTAGGGCCTGAACAGGCAGGCCAAAATAAAGCTGCTTTGGGTCGCTTTGGACGTATGTTGTTTAAATGACACATGTATCATAAGAGGCCAGAAGCTGTGCCAGAGCTGTGCTCTAATCCTTAGGACTGGAGCGTGGCTTTGGTGCGGCTTCTGGCCTTTTAGGATGCACGCAGCATTTAAACAGCATACTTCCAAAGTGACCCAAAGCAGCTTTATTTTGGCCTGTCTGTTCAGGCCCTTAGATTGTCTTAATTTTGTTAGTTGCCTTAAGTCCTTGTACTGGGAGGAAGGGGGGATATAAATAAACATAAACATAAACATAATAATAATAATGACGACTCTGGAGACCCGGGTTCAGTTCCCAGCTCAGCCACGAACCCAGTTGTCCAAAGCAGGCCAAGGCACCGCAAAATGTAAGGCCTTCAAGAAAAAATATCGGCTGTGACCAAACAAAATCTAAAAACACTCATATAAATATAAACCAATGCTTCTGAGTTGTGCTCAAAAGGGAGGACATTTTGAGAATCCCTCCTGGACATAAGGCTGAAATGTGTCCTAGAACAGGAGGATGCTTGGTTGCCCTGAATGTAGGACACTACCAAATAAAAGCTAAAAAAATGCTCATATAAACATAAATCCTTGCTTTTTAGTCATGCTCAAAAGGAGGACATTGTGGAATTACTCCTGGACAGAAAGCTGAAATGGAAGCTGTGTCCTGGAAAAGGAGGACACTACCAAATGGAATTCCTCCTGGACATAAGGCTGAAATGGAGGCTGTGTCCTAGAATAGGAGGATGCTTGGTCACAGTGAATGTAGGACACTACCAAATAAAAGCTGAAAAAGACACTCCTATAAATGTAGCTTTGTGCTTCTTAGGCCCCAAATGGAGGACATTTTGGGAGTTCCCCCTGGACAGAAGGCTGTGTCCTAGAATAGGAGGATATTAGTGGTCACTGTGCCTGAAACCCACTGGTAGTGACTTTGGTTAAGTCACACTCTCTCAGCCTCAGGGGGAAAGGCCATGGCAAACCCTTTCTGGACAAATTTTGCCAAGAAAACCCCATGATAGAGTGAGACTATGATTCTAACAACAACAACAACAACTCCAGAGTCATAGTCCAGCCCTCAAACCAATACATCACTCTAGGATCCCTTTTAGGCCTGCATCTTTAAAGAAAACTACGACTCCCAGCAGCCCTTGCGCCGGAGAAGCCGCTCCCAGCCAATCAGGGCGAGGTTCTTTGTCAAGCGCTAAAATGGCGGAGCCCAGGAACTGAGCAGAGAGAAGGAGTGTGTTTCTTTGTACTGTATAATAGAGGGGAAACCATTGGTAAGTTCAGCTGCTTTTTAAGGAGCAAAGGAAGAACCCCAACTTTGCCTCACTTTAATCAATCAATCCCCCTTCTGGAGCTGGTTATGGCAGCTAGTGCTGCATCTGCACTGTAAAAATAATCTGGTTTGAGACCGCTTTAATTGCCATGGCTCCATGCTATGGAATTCTGGGAATTGTAGTTTGTTGTGGGGGCCCCAGAGCAGAGCTATATGTTGTATTTTGATATTTTGTTAAATATCTAAAGGGGGGGAAGGAGGAGGAGGGAATTATTTATATTGTATTATTGTATTTCATTAGAGTTGTATTTTATGCATGTATTGGTTTTATTATTATTGTATGACTGTATTGTATTTTATGGATTTGCTTTTGTAATTTTATAATATATAATAATAATAACAATAAATGTTATTTATATACCACCTTTCCAAAGGATTAATAAATAATAAAATTTATTATTATTATTATTATTATTATATAATATTATAATATATATTATAAAATTACCATCTAATTAATAATAATAATAATAGTAATAGTAATAATAATTGTAAGCCGCTCCTGAGATCCTTTAGGGCTGAAGGGTGAGGTATAAAGACCGTAAGTAAATAAAAATCATAGCATTGATCCATGACAGTTAAAGCAGTTTCAAGCTGCATTAATTCTGCAATGCGGATGCTTCCAGGGCGATCTTTTTCTTAATGTAAGCATGTCTCTAGGTCAGTCCAAGATCCTCTTTCTCTTAACATTTTTGTGTATTTATTTTGCAAGACTCCTAGCAAGTGTGAAATGATCCAATTGATCCATTGGCTAGTGGCTCGCCAGTGTTCTGTCCTCTATGTTCTCCCAGCCGGTGTTTTAAGTTTACATTACAGGAGAGGATTCTAAAGTATAAAGATAATAATGCCAACATGAGGATTGTTCAAGCCATTTTATTCTCCCTCACCATGCACAGATTGTGAGATCTAGTATCACAACAAAATACAATTCCCAGAATTCCTGTAGCATTGCGCCATGGCAGTTAAAGTGGTGTCAAACTGGATTATTTCTGCAGGGCAGATGCAGCCTAAGCTGTGTTTAGAAACCACACTTGTCCCTCCATATTCGCTAGGGTTAGGGGCACAAGACCCCAGTAGAAATGGAAATGGAATAACAAAAACACCATGTTTTTACTTGAGAGGACACCTCTCTAGGAATCTCAACATCTGCCAGACACTGACCATAGAGTTGCGCTGGAGGAGCTACAAAGGCCTAGTAGAGTACTCTCTCTAGGAATCTCTAGGTCTTTCAGTGCAACTTCTGAAGTAGACCATAGAGTTGCACTGGAGGATCTAGATATTCTTAGAGAGAACATATTAATCAAGTCTGTGAATAATCAAAGCCGCAAATATGGAAGGATGAGTGTATAGTTGTTTATTGTTGTATGCCTTCAAATCATGGTCTCCAGAGCCATAGTCCAGTGTTCAAACCATTACACCTAGTGGTTCTCATGTGTGCGAAGCAAAGAATACTCTATGTTTTAATTCAGTAAAGGGAGTCACATTTGGGAATGGATTCACCATCCCATTGACATGGGAATCAGCAACCTCAACTGCTATGGTTGGCTCATGGGTTGTCACAGTATGGCCCTGATTTATGATAGGAGCGTGAGAGAGAAAACCTCTTTACATTCTCCATATTATTAATAATTTTATAAACTTTTTCCTTTGTCTGCATCCCACAAAAAGCTTCAAGACTATTAACCTTTTTGTACAGAGAAGATAGTGACAATTTGATGTTTTTTGTTTTTTGTTTTCCTTTTCTGCATTTGTTCACTTTGGTGATATTCCCTAGGTTTAATAGCTCAAGCTGTAAACAGTATTCCAGATGTGACTATGCCATCAATTTATATAAAGACATTGCGGCGTAGTCAATTATATGTGTATAAATCCAATTGATAGTACCAACTGGAATAGACCCATTGATTCAAAATGGAACTTATATAGATGTTGACTTTACAGATTCCCATTAAATCATTAAAGCCAGAAAACCAGAGTTGACTTAGCCATGGATCAGTGTAAGTACAGTTGCCACTCCTAACTTGTGGATCTGGGACCCGCACCCTCGAATATCTACGGAGGGGTGACTTCTGCCACTTCCAATGGTGTGCGCGCTTAGCATGCATGCCCCGCTAAACCCAATGAGGCTTGAATATGTGTGAGCCTCCATTTTGCAGGGGGCGTCTGGAATGGATCCCCCAGGAAAACGGAAGGCCAAAAGGAACTATCCCCTGGGGAAAGGGAAGAGTGCAATCTGTCCTGAAAGCACTGATTCCCTTCTGCTCTCTCATCCATCCACCCTTTAGTGTTTTCCTTTGCTTCATCCTTTAGCTACATTGTTACATGCCCTGAGGTTTTATTACCCTCGATTTACCCACAAGGCATATCAAAATCCATACTTTTTGGCCCCAAACCTGTCAGACTCATATATGAGGTTGACTTATAGGGCCTGAACAGACAGGCCAAAATAAAGCTGCTTCGGGTCACTTTGGAGGTATGCTATTACACATGCATTTTAAGAGGCCAGAAGCTGCGCCAAAGTTGTGTTCCAGTCCTTAGGACTGGAGCATGGCTTTGGTGCAGTTTCCAGCCTCTTAAGGACGCATGCATCATTTAAACAGCATACCTCCAAAGTAACCCAAAGCAGTTTTATTATGACCTGTCTGTTTGGGCCTATAGTCAAGTACATACGGTAGTTAAAGAGAGCTGAATCTGAGATATATCTGTGGCTTTATTTCTTTTGTAGAGATATAAATTAGTGGTTTCAGATGCACTCACTGCACTAATTATCAATTCCATTTCAAGCTGAGAAACATCTGATTCAGTACAACTAACTGAGCATTCTGTTTTACTAAAGGATGGATGGGAGTCTGTGGTCACAGGCAACTTTTAACATTTTTGTCTTGACTACTTGCACCTGTGACTGTTTGAGACATAGGATATTTTGTAATATAGGAACAAGTTTTGCATTGTGTTCATTTGTTAGTCTATTCCTCTGAGCTTTAAGTTTGTCAATACTCGATACCTTGGAGGAAAGAATAGCTAGAAGTTCATATACTATAGTTAGCCTATATAACATAATTGATTGCAGTAAACAGCCCAGATAATTATGGATGATTGGGTGTGTGTATGCATGTATGTGGATGGGTTGGACACTTTCCAGGGAAAAATAGAGCATTGGAATTTTTTTCTGTTTTGGAAAAATTCCCACTCCACATCTCTGCATGATGCAGCATGCCCAACACATCCAGTTTTCACTCGTTCATTTCCGGTTCTGGGTTATGCAAACTGGATCTATAAAACAGAAAGAATTGGTGGAGACTACCAAATGGCTTCTGTTTTGTGTAGCTCGGTTCTGCTTTGTACTAATAAAAGCGTTAGAAATGACAGGCGTACTAAACCGTTTCCTTCCTAGACTTGGGAGTATAAATGAGGAATTCAGTTCTCCACTTCCTCTACCACCCACTCTATAATCTTCAAGAAATCATATGCTCTGTCGTGCAAAAAGGAAGAATGCAGGGTTTACTAATCATAAGGGATTAGCCATTTCAGACTTGCTCTGTGTGTATTTGTATGACTATTTGAGGTTCAAAGAGCTGCTTTTATTTATTTGGAAAGTTAAATTGCAAAATAACAGTATATTTTAAGAGCATTTTAATCATAAAGGAATGTATGCCTTTACACATACCATTTAGTTATTTGTGTCAATGGTCATTCAGATTGCAGTCTTCAGTACAATTGCTAAATAGTAAGTCCTATTGGACACCGTGGAATTTTTTATTAGTCCACAGATAGGATTACATGTTATAAACAGATAGATGATGTGTGGTCCTCTATATTTTTGTTGCACTGCAGCTCATTGAATTTTTCAGCATTGTCTATTCCAGTTAGAGCTGATGGGATCTGCAGCTGAGCAACATCTGAAAGGCCACCTGCTTTCCCCTCTCTGATATAAAATAAAATAACTGTCAAAATACAGAAAGGCTGCTAAAGAATAATGACATACCATATGGAACTCTGAGAAAGTTTCCGTGTCTGTATGTAATTGTAATTATGTATATTAGTTGATGGAGCCCCGACTCAGGGGTTGTCCAAAAGGACCAAAATGCCTGTGTTCCCCCAGTGTTGCATTGTTCTGCTTAGATGACACAGATCCTAGCAGACTTAACATGGATCTGGTCCGATCCCAGAGTAAACAGCCTTTACCCCAGGTCAATTTGACAGCAAGGGTGCTGGCCTGTTGAATAAATTCTGGGTTTTGCTAATTCCTTTGTTACAAATATGAATACTGTATTTAAATATAGTTTCTTCAGAAGCTCTAAGGTGGAACCAGTGTGTGGCATAATCCAAGTGATAGAGTTTGGAACTCATATGGACCTCAGTTGAAAACTTTTGTAGCCATGAATTGCATGGTTGGCATTGAAAAAGTATTCTTTTAACAAAATGAGAGAGAAGTGTTGAAGCCCCTTTATATCCTGGAAAAATGTTGGAAGTCTGATAGGATGCATGATGGAGTCCAGGGTCAAGTTTTATTTTTCTTACAGGATAAGAAGATGATGAAAGTGGTCAACCTCAAACAGGCCATTCTCCATGCTTGGAAAGAAAGATGGAGTGATTACCAGTGGGCCATAAACATGAAAAAATTCTTCCCTAAGGGGACTACGTGGGACATCCTGAATTTAGCAGGTCTGTTTTATAGTTACTGCAGATCATAAGTGTTCATTACAGGTTGTTCCTAGACAGTGTGCTCTATGCGCCACAAATTGCTGAGCAGTAATTTGAATCCTGGTCTCCTAGTCCAGCACTTAAACCACTATACCACATTTGGTCCATCCCACCATAGATAAGTAGATTTACACATGCATAGTAGTGGAAATGTTTCACCCAGGCCAAAAGCAAGAAACAGAGTTTAACGTGTAGATGAACTCTAGTGGCTTCAGGATTGTAATCAAAAAGGCCAAAGGGAACAAAAAACCAAAGCAAAGCAAAGCAAAAAAACCTAAAATGTATATAGGCAGAGAATTGATTAGTAGTTGGTTAACAAAAGATGACCTTTGGTGAGACAAAGGCCTTTATTCCAGGGGTGGGAAACCATGGGAGGCCAGGTGACCACATTGCCCCCCAAGACCTTTGAGAGCTGTATACATAACCCCCAAATGCTTTCTAAGGGGCATGGGGAGCATTTCCATCATATTTTATCATTTTAGAGGATGAATGTGTACTCCTAAAGGTTTGAATAATATTATGGGGTCCTTTAGCAGTGCTATCAAAGAGGATATGGGGACAGAGCTGATTTTGGGGTCTACCACAACATCTGGATGTGTCACTCTGTTGGAAGGTCTTTTGTTGCCATTGAGTAATCTTTTCAAGCTTGGGTAGGTGTCTGTAAGCAAGGACAGACTTACAATTCAGTGGCTGTTTACATTTCATGGCTTCCAATTAAGAAACAATGGAAAATGTTGTGTTCTGTGAAAGGAGTATGGTGTGTTTCACACAAAACTATAGCATTGAAGATTTTTTAAAGGAGATATGGGTAGGGAAAACCATGGTTTGTTACATTCATAAAGCTTGAACTTTTGCTCTCCCATGCAGACTTTTATTACCATTAATAACTAACAATAGTTTATCATGATGTCCGAACTTGAACAAGCTATGGTTAGTGTTAAATAGGGTTTACTGAATCAAACAAGCTTTATAAGCCATGGTTGAAGTTGTCATGTTTCAGTAAACCAACTGTAGTTTGTTTCAGTTCAGACATACTGCTGAAATATGTGTAATTAAAAATAGAAACTAAAACCTTCAGCCGGCTTGCAGCCATGCCAAAAGGAGAGATGAGAGGAGACATGCGAGCTTCATAGTCATGTAATTATAAACCATAGTTTATCATTATGTTGGAATGCAGTGAACCAAAGTAAGAATTAAACTGATATGAGATGGATTTAATTTTGTAATATCAATGCACTTTCACATCATTCTTAGCCCCATTACTGTTCTTTCCAAATTGTGACACCTAAGTAAACATTTCCCACAGATTGTCATGGTTAGCTTCATAACAAAAGGGTCTAGAAACTAAGGGAAGGAAAAATGTGATTTTTAGAATTCTGGATATATATTATTGAATTTTATGTTATCATTCTCTTCATCACTGGCTGATGTTTGCATTCCTTTCTTCCTCCTCCTTGGTTTTATCTTGTTTGAAAAGCAAAACAACACTTTTATGGTAATTCTAGTGTCATTTCTTGTATGGTACAAATTCATGGAATTTTAAGTTTGCTCAGCACTTTTTTAAAAAAAAGACTAAAGCTTTTAAAGCTGGGATCTGTTCTGTTTAAATTTGTAACATACCAAGTGGATTAATGATGGAATATAAACAATGGAGATGATTATTAATATGTCTGCAAGACTGGTGTAGTTTTTCCAGCTGAGATTGGAGGAGGACTTTTGGCTTTTTGCTCAGACATGACAGTTTTGTGTCTCCATAAATTGTGGAAAATATCCACCCTGCAAAGGCTGTGGATAACTAAAAAGGTGGGTTATATTCTGGGTGGGGGCAGTAGTTGACTGGGGAACAATTATGAAGTGGACATGAATAACTCTCAAACAGTTATGGAAGATGGATGAGGTTACTGATGGCTGCCCTGATGTTGTGAACATCTGGAAAAGGTTAATGGATAGAACTGTGAGCAGGCCTAGTGGTTGTTAGGGCAACCCCAGAAGGGAAACTTTAGAAGGGATAGTAGTATATTGGGTCTGATGGGACTTTTTGGGCCAGCCTTAGATATGGATATCTATTGTGGCTGTTGCTCCATGCAGCCCTAGAATATGGATAAAGGTGAAGAGCTGGAAGCAGTAGAATTACAGTTAGTCCAGTGGTGCTAAATAGACGCCCCTTTTCCTGGTGGTGGTTTTTATACACCACATCAGGTTGTGTCCGGTTTTTAATTTTTTGAAATCTACAGTATGTACAGTGGGCCCTTGATATCCACTGTGGTTTGGTTCCAGCCCCCCTCCCTTGGATGCTCAAGTCTTATTAAATACAATGGAATCCGTTATAAAAATTGGCAAAAATCAAGGTTTGCTTTTTAGAAAGTATAGGATTTTTTCCCAATATTTTCAAGCTGTGGATAGTTGAATCCATGGATAAAAAAATCCATGGATGTGGAGAGCTAATTAACCCAGATTACATTTGTTCACATTAAGGATGCTGATGGGAGGCATAGTGGGAAAATGAGGATGGTAACCCTTTTTGCTTTGTTATAGAGGAAGGTGGGGAAGGTTCTTGTGATGGGAGATAAATATTTCTGAGAAGATAGTGAAATAGCTGGGCTTAGGAGAGTCCCCCTGCCTCCTCCGGCACTGTATAGTCATTCAAATGGTTAATTCAAAACTTAACTGAGCAGATAGGGCATACGCTGCCCCTTCCTTCATTGCCAAACCCAGCATGTTGGCAGGCTGCCACCGAGGAATGCGTGCCAGCAATTGGCCTGCATTCTGTGGAGAGATTCTATGTGCCAGCCCTCAACAATCCTCTCCACCTTCTCTCCTTCAATCTTCGGAAGTGTTTGGCGCATACTACCGGTTAACAGAGGTGCTTTCTGAGAAGTGCTCTGTACCACTTGAGGCTGCAGAGGTCATGTAAAGGTGATGTGCATTGACTGCAGCAAATTCAGCATGTGGGGAAGGGGGTGGCATGGCAGCAGCATCCATTTCTTACCCAGAATTCCTTGTGGAATAATGACCTACCTTCCCCGCACCCCTTCCCCAGAATTATTTACTCCCCCTGTGCTGCCAGAGGACCCAAAATTATGGGAACTTGGCACTTTCTAAGATTTTGTGTGAGAACTTTGCAGCTCCCATGGTAGCTTTCATTCTTTTTCATGCACATTACTCAAGTTGCTCATTACTCAAGTTGATTTTCTCCTTTCTTTCTTTTTTTTAATTACAGAAGCACTTCTTGAACAAGCCATGACTGGCCTCGCACCAAACCCACTGATCCTGTCCTACCTGAAATATGCCATCAGTTCCCAGGTAAAAATCCCATAGTTGGCCTTTTCATCTTCAGGGGGCATAAATAGATTTTAATGGGTTGAATGATTATATTCAGTTAGATGATTAAAAAAAAAATTCAGACAGAACTCAGATCTAAGTGACAACACGATTTTCTGGCTCTTTTCCTCTTTGAAATACTGGACCAATTCAGCTCATTTTTCATATCATATATAATCCCAAAGTTTTTTTTTTAATCTTGTGCATAAATTATTCTGGTTTTGCTAAATCATGGAGGATGAGAGATGTCAAAAAATGTTGTCCACTTGATTTAAAGCATATCTTTAGAACTATAAGAAATCTCAGGAAGCAGTATTCTGTGTTCCTGTAGAATTGTTCTGGTTAATCATGGATTGTCATTCAGTACAGTAATCATTGTTCTGATTATTATCAGTTCCGTTTTGTTGTGGGGTTGTTCAAACTATTGGAACAACTAGAAATCACAATAAACAATTTTATGGCTAGCTGATAAAATCAAAATAAGCAATGAAATCAAAATGATTTATGTTTAATAGCTTCTGCTGTGGCTCTGAAAGAGATTCTTGGAAATCTTCATTCACCTTCCTCTGCCGAATGAATAGTGATAATGTGTTGTCTTGTGTAGTTTGCCCTGAGTGAGAAAAACAAGTAACATCCCTCACCCTTCTGTTGCTGGAAGGTTACCGTAACTTTCTTGCAAGGTTTTGCAACCAAGAGATTTTTTTTTTTTTTGGATGCTTTTAAACCTATCCTTTTCTTTCTTTAGTTGCTCACTACAAAGTTGATGTGCAGCAAATATTCCATCACCTAAAAATGTCTGTTTAAATTTGTGCCAGACCAGCGCTCATGCAACAAGCTGGGACGCTGTTAAGTGACCTTGTCACCCCCCCATGGCAGTCGAAATGGCAGGGCTTGTTTGTGGTTTTGTTTTTTAAAATGTTATCTTTTGCTAGTAACCACTTCTCTCTGTCTCTCTTGTTTTGGCTACAGATGGTGTCTTCTTCTAGTGTTCTGATGGCCATCAGCAAGGTAGCATTTAGATACCTTTTTCTGCAACCTCATTTTCCTTTCTAATAACCTGAGATAAAAGTGTTTTATTCAGGGACTATAGGATTCCCCCCACCCACCCCCAAAAGCCCCTGATATACAACCTGGCAACTTAGGAAAATATCTGGTTCACCTTAATGTCATAGGAAGTTTCTAGCTTTTGTGATTGTGTATAAAGTATTTTTTTTAAAGTTATGCCTGAAGACTGAAAACTGTCTGAATATAAACAATGGGAATTTTTTGCAAAACATTAAACTTTTTTAACTTGTCAACATTACCTCAGTTCATGTCTACCTGATCATCTTTTTGCATTTATTCTTACTAAGTTAATAATTATACAGTCCACAGTTCTGAATGAAAGTACAGTTGGCCTGCCTTATAGGCGAGCTTGCCTTCCGTGACTTGGAGCTCACGCAGAAGGCAAGCCCAGGCAGAAATATTATTGTTGTTGTTGTTATTATTATTATTATTATTATCATCCTTTATTTATGTTCTCATGCCACATGCCCCGTGCGCTGCCGCAAGCATGTGCCCCATTATTTCTTATGGAGTTTGAGCATACACTCTTTCCCCATACGTATGGGGAGGGCAGACTGTCACAGGAGCAGAATTGGCTATAGGTAACATTTGAAAAATCATTGAAATATTGAGCAGGCCAACATGTATAGGAAGCGTTATCTTGTGGAAAGCATAAGACTTTATATTTTGTATTTTCTCTTGTTTCTTTTGAGATCTTATCTTTTAACTTGGTATTCCCTCTCTCAGTTTGATGACTTCTCTCGAAACATCTGTGTTCAGTCGTTGCTGGGAATTATGGACATGTTCTGTGACCGGCTCAGGTAAGGAGTGAGCAATACTTTGGGTGGGTTGGAAGAGAGAGGAAGTGGCAGCATGTCATAAATCAGGATGGACAGGAGATGGGTCATGGCCAGCCAGTGGAAATCCAAGCACCTGCTTGTTGCTGAGAATCCTCTTCCCCTCCCTCCTTTCCCTCCTCCATCTTTTCCAATTTACACAAAACATGGAAATAGTGTGAAAACTACAATATGATACCACAAGAATATGAACACATCACAATAAGTTGAATAATGTATATCTTAGCAGCATCACTGGATATAACTAACATTTGTGCATTTTTCAACAAAGCACGAAATTTAGCACACAGGTAAACTAATATATTATGGGCAAATCTAGATATTAGACTGTCACAGGTCCAAAACACACTACAGAAATAATCCAGTTTGAGACTGCTTTAACTGCCCTGGCTCTATGGTAGGGAATTCTGGGAACTGTAGTTTTGTGAGACAATTGTATTCTCTCTCAGAGAGCTCTGAGTACACAATAAACTACAATTCCCAGATTCCCTAGCACTGAGCCAGAGCAGTTAAAGCAGTCTCAAACTGGATTTTTTCTGCAGTGTGTTTTGGACCACAGATTTCTCCCCGTTTGGTGATGGCCATCTTGCAAAGTTTCTTATAAACTGTCCCAACCATCCTGGCTTCATGTGATGTCAAGTCTTGATTTGAAAGTTTCTAATTGAGATTACATGAAGCCAGGGAAGGCTGTTTGATCCATTTAATTTTATTCAGTATCATTAAAATAAATAATAAATAAAACTTTTATTTGCATCCTGCTTTTTGTAAAAATAATCAAAGCGGTGAACAACATATAAAAATCATACAATAATATACATAATCCCCCCCCCCTTAAAAAGAATTAAACACATTGAGATTAAAATTACATAATTAATATTTAAAATCTAATAATCACAGGCCGGGTTATAACAAGACCAAGAATATCCATGGTGTGTGGGTGTGATTACTATATGGCCGAGGACTCTATTTTGGAAAGGCCTGCCGGAAAAGATCCGTCTTGACAGCTTTTTAAAAAGTGGTAATTCGACGGATCTTATCCAGCAGGCTGTTCCACCGGCTGGGAGCTGTTGCAGAAAAAGTCCTCTGGGAGATGGCAACTAGCCTAGTCTTTAAGGGGTGCAATAAATTCCTCCCAAAGGACCTGAGTATACAGGGCAGATTACATGGAAGCAGGCAATTCCTTAAATAAATTGGACCCAAGCCATGTAGGGCTTTAAAGATGATAACCAACACCTTGTACTGCTCCCAGAAGCCAATGGGCAGCCATTGGAGTGACTCCAGTATTGGTGTTATATGGTCACTCCTAGATATTCCAGATACCATATTCCATACCAGTTGAAGCTTCTGGACTAGGCACAACGGTAGCCACATGTAGAGCGCATTACAAAAATTGAGTCATGAGATTACCAGTGCATCTACTGCAGTTTCCAAGGATCCCAGTTCCAAGAAAGGGTGGAGCTGGCGTATCAGCCAAAGTTGATAACAGGCACTCCTGACCGTCGCATTCACCTGATTTGACCGTCACATTCACTCATTTATCTGTCGTTGTTGCTGATGTCCGAGACATGGAGAAATATTTGGGTGTCATCTGTGTATTGATAACACCCTGCTCCATGAGCCCATCCAGGTTGGAGCAGTTTGTAAAAACATAATAATTGTAAGATGGCCATCACCAAGAGAGGAGAAGTCAATGGTCCAAAACACACTGCATTAAAAAAAAAATCCAGCCTGAGACTGCTTTAACTGCCCTGGCTCAGTGCTAGGGAGTCTGGGAATTGTAGTTTATTAGTCCTCAGAGGCTCTATATACACACTGTCACACTGTCTGTGTGTGTGTGTGTGTGTGTGTACGCGTGCACACACACACACATGCAGAAAGTCAGAAAATGGTATAAAATAGGGCAAAGAAATTGAATGTATGTGTTTTTTTTTAAATGTGGTATGTTTTATTTTGCTACTGTGAAAATAACATTATTATTATTATTATTATTATTATTATTATTATTATTATTATTTGCATTCTGCTTTTTCACAAAGGAATCAAAGTGGATTCCAACAGTATAAATAAATCATCAAACAATTAAAAATTACAATTTAAAAACCTCAAAACCCAAACCCTCCTTCCAATCAGTTAGATTATTAAAAAAATAAATAAAATAAAATAAAACTTTTATTTATATCCTGCTTTTTGTTTCAACAATCTAAGTGGCATACAACATTAAAATAATACAATAATATATACAACCCCCCCCCTTAAAAAGGATTAAACAGTTCTAGCAATTAAAATTACAAAGACTAAAGTCTAAAAACAATAGAACAATAGTGGTGGGGGGATCTTTATGTGGCCGGGTGATATTCCAGGAAGGCCTGCCGGAAGAGGTCTGTCTTGACAGCTTTCTTAAAGCTATCTATGTTGGTAATTTGACGGATCTCGTCCGGCAGGCCATTCCATAAGGTGGGAGTGATCTCGGAAAAAGTCCTCTGGGAGGTCGCAGTCAATCTGGTCTTTACAGACTGCAACAAATTCCTCCCAGAGGATCTGAGTGCACGTGTTAAAGATACATTACAGTGACATCAGAGCTCTGACTTGCAGTTATTGGAATGCTCCCTTCCACAAAGAACTGCATATGGCAGTGTGGAATCCTTGCACTTTCAGCACTTCTCATACACTTGCATGATACCAGCTCAGAACATGTCACAGATACTTTGGATGTTGTTGTTCAGTGTGGCCTGTAAAGAATGTCCTATGTTTTGATCTGGCCCCAGGGTCAGTGAAAACAACACAGGATTTGAGTGTCATGTCTGACCCCAAACATGGTTGTCATGGGGCACTGTGTTCTTTCCATGCTGTTTTAGAGCTGCTCTGGTTGGTGGGGGTCTTTTGTACGCTACTGAGGAGCATCTTTCTTGCCTTATCAATTTCTGTACATGTGTGGGTTCATTTGTATAACAAGATGGCGGATACTTGTGATGTAGTCTGGGTTGTCACTTTGTGCACAGGACCTGTCCAGCAGTTCATCAGACAGTTCAGGTGGTGCTTTCCAGATAGCCTTATGGATCAACCCTGTCTAAGCAGGCAATGAGTATTTTGATTTAGGTGGGCTTTGGTATAATTTAGCAAATCATTTCTTTTGTTCTGATATAAGGGTATATCATCAGCACCATTGAATGCATACTACTTGTTCCTTACTTGTTAGGAGATCTTTAGTATCCTTAGAAAGCCCTGGTGGCTCAGTGGTTAAATGCCTGTACTATAGCCACTCGCTCAAAACCATAAGTTTGTGAGTTCAATGCCAGCGAAAGGGCTCAAGCTCAACTCAGGCTTGCATCCTTCCGAGGTTGCTAAAATGAGTACCCACATTGTTGGGGGCAATAAGCTTACACTTTGTAAACCACTTAGACACTGTTAGTTCAGTATGAAGCGGTATATAAACGAAGCTGTTTGTTTCTATGCACCAGGGTTGTAGCTAAAGGGTGTTTGTGTGAAATCAGGATATTGTACCCCAGGTAAGAATTCTCCCCTAATGAAATTTTCTTTCAGTCCCCAAATTTCTAGCATTGCAGAGTGAGACATTTAAAATCATTCATACCTAGAACTCATAGTTGGTGTATTTGTATTCCTTTAGTAACTTTGCTACCCCTTTTCTTTGGATGTCCAAATTGTGTTTTTAAATGATCAACTGAATTTTTAATTTACTGCAATGCTAGAATTGCAGGGAGAAAAGGAAATTTTTACAGGTGAGGCAGAATTTTTATTGGGGGGTTCTGTAGGTACACCTTTGCTATACATTCTTTCATTATAAATTGTAAAGTCATTGGTGGTCAAAGAATTTCTAGCAAAGGGAAAAGTAGTGGATCACACATGATTGAAATTGATCCTCTCGAGACAGAAGCTACAGCTGATATCTACAGACATCTGGATTACTAACCAGTGGTGTAGTTAGGGGTCAAAATCTAAGGCCCCTCCTGCTTAGAGGGCCCAACAAATAATCACTCAGGTGATGGGGCAGTAACAAATGGTCTGGTATCAGCATCAAGCATTCAGAGAACAACCCTGCTCATTGCAGTTTTCTTTCTCCTTCTTTTTAAACAGATTTTTTAGTCAGAGGTACCCAGCTGGACAATAAACATGGCTGCAGATTCTCCTTTTATTATTGCTACTTTCAATATATATTATCCTTTTTGACAACAAAGTGTTGTTTTATAATAGAGTGTATGTTTATCATCAGAGCCACAGAAGTCAACTTCAGGTTATTTCTGTAGTCGTGGTGGTGTTATAATTTAAATTACTCTTAAAAAAAAGTGAAAATGGCAAGATAATCAGAATATCTTTTAAATCAAGGTTGGCAAATTGTTTGCTTTGACAGATGAGGAATGTATAAGCAGTTGTAATCATGTGGTAATGGTGATGGATGGAGAAGGAAAATGTTAGTTGTATACTTCCCAATGATAGGAATGCACATGCCCATCTAAAGCAGGGATGGGAATCATGTGGCCCTCCAGATATTGTTGGATTGCATCTCCCAGCACATAGCCAGTGGTGGGAGGAGCAGTACAGTCTGTAATGACTCCCTATAAGGTCATTACATTCAGAGTCTAAAATTACTCAGATGTGCCACTGCTCTTGAACAAGGCATAACTAACCTATACTGAATATATACTCTTAAGAACATAAAAGTGTACTGCCAGCTCTTACTGGAGGACACCTGTGTGTTTAATGTATGTTCTTGTTTGGTGCTGAGATGCTGAGGCAGACCGGTTTCCTTATGTATGTTGGGCTAAGTTATTAAAGCCTTTATAATTCAAAATCAGCAACTGGATGTGTGCTATAAAGCAACAGGGAGCCACTGAAGAGCCTTTTTGCCTAGCTGTGATAACCGGCTGTTGTTTCAGACTGATTCATTAATTGCCTCATTCAGTGCCTACTGTCATACTGAGCCAGAAAATAAATATACAGCCTCTCCAAACCCCAACAACTCATTGTATTTGGGGCTTTGCATGTGGGACCTTTAGAATGAGAAGAACAGATTAGGCAGCAGTATGTACTAAACACCACTGTGTTGCCTGAAATGATGAATATTGTAAGTATTACCTCCATAACCATTAGGACAAGACACATGTTTTTTTTTTAAATGCCAAAAATGAGCCAGATGCAAAAGAAACATAGGAGTTGTCTGGAATCCCAGTTCTGCCCCTCCATGCAAGAGATCACAGCCTTGCAGGTCACTCATTTATCTCTGGGTTTGTCCTTTATTTCAACCCCTCCAAAATCCCGCTTTTCTAAAATGTGACAAAATCTTTTATTTTAGTGCCCTTAATTTAGAGCTAACAGGTGCATACACTGATGTGGAGAGAAATGTGAGGAAATAGCAACCCTCCTTTTGTACAAGAAAATAGAAACAATGAATATTAACCTGTCACCAAAATGCTGATAAACAGCTGTTCTCAGCCAGATACAAAGCCACTACTTAATCCTCTGCCTGGTTAATTCAATCTTCTGGTTTTTCGTTTGATCAAAACTGTTCAGTTCTGGGATTATTTGTGTTAGTTGCAGTAGCGCTTGTCTCATCGAAAGGGTTTCTCCTTCACTCCTTGTTTGGTTTTTTGGGCTAGGCCATTTTAATCATAGGCTTGAATAATTTTCCTTTCCCCCTTTTAATATGTTTAAACAAAGGAGGGTACTGTAATTATTGTGAATACGGCAGTGTACACAGCAGTGCTATACTACGCAAGTCCCAGTTGCTCATCCTCCCTCCCAGTTGTAGATTTTGGAGCTTTTGATGATAGGAGAAATCCCTCATTTTCCTGGTTCTTCCTGAGTTTTCTGGGAAAATTCTGTTAAAAAAAAACTGGATTGGGTAAAGGGATTTACCCCCTCTTTTTAGTTTAAAAAGCTTGGACAGAGTCTTTCCTCTTGATCCATTTCTTGGTCCTTTTCAGCTCTAGTTACTGCTGTGTTATGACAATAAACAATATTTTGCAATATCCTGTGTTTCAGGGCCTTCCAATAATTTTACCTAGATTGGACACGATCAGACATCATGGCAAGCCAGAATTCTACAAAATTCTGTCTTACTGACAACAAGACAGTGTGCTGGCATATGTTGGCCACCAGATAGGTTTCCTCTAAAAGCAGGAGCAGCTAAACAAACCCAGAACCTTCCATCTCTGGATTGTTTCATGATGCCCAGCTGTGGAAATCTGGCTTGTTTTTCCCTTGACAAGCCAGGAAAACATCCCATGGTTTGTCCCCAAGAATTCTGACTTACCATGATGTATGAACCCAGCCTTTATCTCAGTAATACTTAAAACTATCCTTCAAGATAAATGAGTATTAAACATAATATAATAGCATAATACTGGTGCTCTGGCTTGTTGTAGGAGAAACATTAGATCCCCCCCCCCCCGGCTTTTTGGGAGAGCAGTAAACCAGAGCACTCATCTGCTACTTCAGGTGTCATGATAGACAGCTGTCAAAAGACTATTTTGTTTAGCTTTTCCTACTGCGAATGTGAGTGACTACCCAGTGTGTGGCAACATGCTGACTCACTCAGGACAAGACTATTATAACATCTGAAGACACCTTTGAAAGTTCCCTAGCCAGTTCATGGCAGACCTATGATTTGAACTAGGGACTTTTTGGTTTATAATTTGGTCTTTGAATAGACTAAGCAGGGTCCCTTAAAAGGTACATGGTCTTCTTTGTTACAGGCTACTCAGCAGGAGACAGATCTGTGCTTTTAAGTCCTGTTTCCTGTGGATGAAGAACAAACATGCAGCTTGCAAGAAATATCTGTTTCCCTTTATTCTCTTGACGGCTGGATTCAGCACTGATAGCTGTCAGTGGCTGGGGATCTTCACTGACCATTGATATGTTCCCTACTCCATAACAGCTTGTGGGACAAGTCCTTCCCCTAAGCTGTTTTAGCACCAAGAAAGTGGTTTTTCCAACCAAGAAGAAAACCTAAAGAGTGTGCAGACATTTTTAAAAGAAGCATTTTTTTTTTTGCAAAATAAATTTAAAAAATAGGACATTAAAAAGCCTTGGGCTCAAGTAACCTGACTACATCTTGCCCACTCCAACATAATATTTCCATATAATATAAGTGGTCGCTTCCCACCTGCTACATTTGTAAGGCTCCCAAGGCACTCAAGAATGGAACCATTATATTTCTTCTCTGCCACTGTTGGGCTCTAGCTGCTGCTTTGAATAGTTCAGGCCTCCTCTCCCATCTGTCTCCCTTTGGTTAGTTAAACAGAATTCAAGAAAGAAACACTCCTCCCTTGTGTATCTCCAAAAGGATTAGTCTGATCTTTTTTTCTCACCCCTTTGCCTAGAGAAACTGAATGGTAACTATGATTCTGACAGGACTAGATTTTGGGTTTTTCATTGTATCTCTCTGAGATGTGAAACCTGGAGTGAACAAATGAGACCTGAAAACTTTCTAAGTGGATGCTCCCATGGTGGGACTCATAAGAACCTGCAGCAGTTTAGGCAAGAAAAAGAAAATGGACTCATTACCAACCTTTTTGTTCTCTTCTTATTCTCCCTGCAGCTGCCACGGCAAAGCAGAAGAATGCATTGGTCTCTGCCGTGCTCTTGTAAATGTCCTCAATTGGATGCTCCGCTGTGCTGCTTTCTATACAGAGAAGATGAAACAGCCATTGGAGCAAGGAGTTGCTGAGAACCAGCTTAAGATGTGCCTAGACAGGCTTGTCAAGATCCTGGGCAGCACCAAGAACCGGGCCCTGATTCATATAGCCAAGTTGGAAGAGACACGTATGTAACTGATGCTCTTTTATTATAATTCACTTGAGATGTGAATTTTGGATTCAGTGCTTGCGGCTCACATGCATGCCTTTATTAGGATCTATTTCAGAAATTCTCTTATTGAACCCCATTATAAAGTATGAAGTAGGACCCCACTAGCCTCTTTATCACAATTTCCAATTTGTCATCTTCTGGCCTGAGAGGGATTGATCAGGCAGACCCAGCTCCACCAGGGATAGCCTGAAGGAAGAGGCTCCTCCCTCCTTAACTGTCATCTTTCGGCCTCCTATTCCCCTCCAGCTGTGCTCTGACTGTGTGGGGGAGAGGCTTGCGTACCCTAATGAAGTTGTGAGCTATGCTGGCGGTGGTATAATAGTCACTGGTAGGGCCTCCCATGACAGATGGGTCACAACCGAAGAGCGCCAAAGGGCAGGGTGGGCTCTCTAGCCTTATGGCAATCATCCTAGGAGAAGGAAAACTCTAATCCCAAACCTGGGCAAATGGTGCTCGTCTAACCCTGTAAGGTCAACTATCTAAGAGAAGGAAACTAATCAAACCTACGACCCAAGGGCCTTGCTGCCACCGTCCATGCTTGCCAAGGCCTCAGCAGACGAACCTCTGGTTTAAAGGGTGAGGCCAGTTCTATGCACGCTGCGCTCCACCAGAAAAATCCATTGCACAGGCTCGAAGGATACATCCAACGTCATCAATGCACTTGTAGAAAGCACAGATAAGTCCTTCCTGAATCTTCGTTCGCGAAGTAAAGCCAAGAAGGAAGAAGAACATGGGGTTGGCATTGCTGTTTTCCAGGCAAAGCTTCTTTTTTCCCCACTGTCTCCCAAGAGAATTACTATTTACAATTATTTCTATGTTTTTTAAACTTTAAGGCAGAAATACCATGCTTTAAAATTTGAGACATCTTGATAAAAGCCTAAATTTGAAGAAAGATCACTCTAGAAGCGGAATATGCACTTGTATGTATACACTGCTCCCTCGGGTTACGAAATTAATTCATTCCGCGGCCGCTTTCGTAACCCGAAAAGCCTTCGTAAGCCGAATTGCCATAGGCGCTAATGGGGAAAAGCCGCGTTTCGTGCGAAAAAGCGCCGAAAAGCACCAAAATTTTTTTTCGTAACCCGGAACAATTATTTCCAATGGGATTTTTTCGTATCCCGGAAATTTCGTAACCTGGGTATTTCGTATCCCGAGGTACCACTGTAGTTGCTTCTCCATTTGCACAGACTTCAAATCCGTGACCATTGCTTACTTGCGAGGAGCAAATGGAGGGAGTTAAAGTGGAATGCATGCCCATGGCACATGCCCACACCCACTTGCAGGCACACACCCTCTTTCTATTTTCATGGTGGGGGAGCGGCGGGAGCAGAACAGATCCCCTCTAAAATTGAGAGCTGACTGTAGGAGGTCTTAGGCTCAAACTGTGCACCTCTAGTTAAAAGTTCTCAGGTAACAAAGCTAAGAGAAATCTCTATCCTAACAAAACTGACAGTAACCTACTGGGCTTGATAGATCAGTGGTCTGAATCAGTATAAGACAGCTTCTTCTGTACTTCTTGAATCCAGCAAAAGCTACATCTGTACTAGTGACGATGCTGATGTAGACAAAAGATTTGCTTCTGACCCTGACCCTGTAATGTTTGTGGGTCAAGCAATATGGCACATGCATTTTGTGTCATTGGGCTTTCCCCCTTTCTAGGTTCCAGTCATGCACTAAGTGTGTGAGGGAAGTTGTATAAGGGTTTGTTGAAATAAACAGTCTAAATCCAATTGTTAGTCCCAAATGGAGTTAAATCAATGAGATTATCAGTATTGATTTACCATTCAACAGCTGATTCATTTGGGGCTAGCAGCTGGGTTTAGGCCATTGTGTATACTAGGTGTGTACAGTTACATTTTGACTAACAACCTAGACTTAGATTATCATCTCTTCCTGTTTCAGATCTGTTTTAACTGAATTGAGAATGAACCTGAGAGGAACTTAAAACCCTTGTCTTTCTTCTCTAGCTTCTTGGAATGCTGTCGAACAGTCCCTTGCTAAGTTAGGAGACAGTTTGGGATACATCAGCAACAGCCAGTTGAGGAGCCAAGCTGAAGAGTGCATCAGTCTTGTCAAGAGGTGAGCAAGTAGCAATAACAGGGCAAGAAGCAAGGATTTTCTCCATCTTTGTGTAAATGAAATTGGAATTTAATATATCTTCTGTCCCTCACCCCAAACCCAATTTTCTGCCTAGTATCCCTACCATGCTCTCTGTGCATTCAGAACAGCTGAACAAAACTGGCTTCCCCACCATCCATGCTGTGGTGCTGCTAGAGGGGACAATGAACCTGACTGGAGATCCACATCTATTGGTGGAACAGCTTGTGATGGTCAAAAGGATGCAGGTATAGCTGGACCATAGAAGGGATGTTTTCTGTTGCTGTATTTATTGTCTTCTGTCTTGATGAAGACAATTACATAGTTAAACGTCCTACTTTAATACAGGTGAAGGACTGTATATTTGAAAGCTTTCCTTAAATAAGAACATCTGATGCACAGCATGTAAGAGGGAGGCTGGAACAGAACCATTTTTCTGCACATGTTGTTTTCTGGATGCAGGACACATGTTTATATGGTGGAATATTCAGTCATATGATTTGTCATAGGCCTCCTGAAGTGATATACCTTGTACAAAATCAGTTTTGCAATGTGGTAAATTGTTTGTCTAGACTGGGAATCCCTGTAGCATTCTCCAGAAATAAGAACAGACCAGAACATTAATGAGAATATGACCAACACCATAGATTACACTGGAGACAGATCTGTACAAGTTGTATATTGCTGGCATCCAACAAAATGTGGGGACAGAAAGAGAAAAATACTGAAATCCTGCTGGTTAGTCCCAACTAGAGTGGACCCATTCAGTCAATTGTTTAATGTTGAGTCAACACATAGGCAGCTCCAATTAATTAAATGGTTGTACTCTAGTTTGGACTAATAGTAAGAGTTAGGCCTGTGTTTTCTTTTCTTGGCCATGCAGAGCTGCAGTAGACTTGATGACTCAAAAGTACTCTTCTCTGGAGAGCAGTCATCGCAGATGTAATTCCTTTCTTCCTGAAGACACAGCAGGCAGTTAGCAACCAAAGTTTTCCTCTGATGTTTTTCTTACTTCCTTGCTCCCACCCAACAGCTTGCTTGTGGCTGTTACTGTTGGCTAGTACAAAGTATCACTGGCAACCAAGTTTAGCTGTAGGGGTCTAGGCATGCTTTATACAAGAGATTGGGTGACGGTGGAATGGGACTGTTAGATAAGCCCATGGATGTGTGCTATAGGCCTCATGCTCTGCCTATAATGGCAGAGCTGGATTGCTCTGTGTTTCAGTTCTCTGCCCTGTGGAATATCTGATTTCACTATCTTTCCCTTTCTCTTCTCTCTAGCACATCCCATCCCCACTTTTCATTCTAGAAATCTGGAAAGCCTGCTTTGTGGGACTAATTGAGTGTCCTGAAGGCACAGAGGAGCTGAAATGGACAGCCTTCACTTTCCTCAAGGTATGAAATTCTTTGGCCTTTCAGTCAGAATGAAGCAACTGGGCTCAGCTCCTTTATAATCTTCTCTTGGTACCCTTTCAGTTTTCCAGCTTGGTGAACAACAGCAGCTGAGGAATTGTGGAGGGCAGAAAAGATTCATAGTTGCTGTAGGGCCTCAAGAAGGAGAGCAGATTGTAGCTAAGGAATAAACGCTTTGCATGCAAAATGTCCTTGATCAGTCTCTGACCCTTTAGGATTGGACTGGAAAACAACTTTGCCTGAGACGCCAGAGAGTCACTACCAGTCTTTGTAAACAGTACTGAGCTTAGAGGCATAGACAGTTTCCTGTGTTCCTAACAGAGAGAGTTGCTGTAGCCTCTTGCCTCTGCTAGCTCTGTGTGACTGAATTGGGAGAAGGGGGAAGGTTCTTGTTGGCTTTCTGTGTTTTAGCAGAAACATGGTCTGTACTTCCAAGGTTCGTTGTCATTTCTCTTTTGAAGTTGCAAAAACGTAAAAAGTTATTTCAAGTAGAATATGAATTGAGACTGCCTCTTCTTGAGAGCACCTCTTTTTTATCAGATAGTGCCAGTATGTACTCATTTGAGTACAGTACTTATTTGACATGTGGTGCTGGAGAAAAGTGCTGAGGATACCATAGACTGCCAAAAAAGCAAACAAATGGGTCCTTGAACAGAACCAGCCTGAAATCTCTCTGCAAGCCATGATGACAAAATTGAGGCTGTTGTATTTTGTCTACTCATTAGAAAAAACAATAATGACAGGAAAAGTAGAGGGTAGCAGAAAGAGAGGAAGATTGCACACTGGATGGATAGACTCCATCATGGAGGTCACAGGTCTGAGTCTGCAGGACCTAAACAGAGCAGTGGAAGACTGGGGGTCTTGGAGATGTCTCATCCAAGAGTCACCATGAGTCAAAAACAACAACAACAAACCAGTATGTGCTTGAATCAGGATCCCAGAAATCCCAGTCTAAGAATTAGCCTAATGAGCCCCCTCCAACTGTGTATTCGAGCACAGAAGGCATTGACTAGGGGTGCAGCATCAGCTCCTGCAGTTGACAGACTATGTTACTCCTCCATATTGGCCAGTATGAGTATGCAGGACGAGAAGCTTGACTTTATACTGTTGCCTTGTCACCGGGGCAGTACTTTCTTCCTGCTGTATTCCAGTCCCCTGCTCCAGGAACCTTGGATTGGAAAACACATTGCTAATCTAGGCATGGCTACCCTGGAAGTAGTCCTAACACAATACAGCTGCAAATTTTAGGGATTAAAAACTTATTTTAAAATGAAAAGAAAAAGAATCCTAAGGCTCTGCAGGATAAATGTCAGAGGCCTTTCCCACATGTTGTGGTTCTCACTCTTGCCATACGTACCTTTTATAACTGTGGCTTCCCTCTTTGGTTCAGTGCAAGTGCTCAAATCTACTTATTAACAAGCCACCGTGTGCTATTCACTGCTATTGTATTGATCAGGAACACATATAATAATCTTCCTAAGCTTCTCTTGCATTCTTTCTTTCTGGACTGTTGTCTTTGGTAGAGCCTGGAGGAGTTTCTCCATTTAGCTGTATAATTTTTCCCCCTCTGTGTAAACATAAGCCAGATGGCTCTGCCTTTCTTCTCCCTGGCTTCTCAGTAAACATACTCTGACGCTGCTAGATTCCCCAAAAGAGACTCAACAAATTGCAACTTAGCATTCCCTGCTTGCTCAGTAAACCTTAGCTGCAGCTCAAGTACATCGTGTAATTGATCATCTATGGAGAGAGGAATAAATTAAGAATTATGAAAGAGACCAATAGACATGTACCCGCACACTCACACATGCACCCTTGGTTAAGTTGGAATGTTCTAGAACAAAACAGAAGATGAAGAAACAGCCTCCAGAATTTATTGCGTCATGGGAGCATCAAATTCAAATTACAGACATTTAATTCTTGCTTTTTGCATTATTTTTGTATATTTTGGTGTGCAGTAGAGTTCAGAACTCTTTATCTGTGAAAAGATAACACCAAGAGAAACAGTTGATGCCACCCAGTCTGTTTCATAGTAAAATAGAGATTTGAAACTTTAGCTGTCCCAACTCCAAATCCCATATTCCCCATCACATTAGCATCTGTTCACATTGGATAATTGAAAAGTTTAGGTCAAATTACAGCTTTGTTTTATAAGATAGGAGACTGAAAGCAACAGCAGAAATTCTAACCTTGTCCTGAGCTTTAGAATGAACTGCTTTAATACCATGAAATGTTCACATATATTCCAGTTTTTAGGATGAAGGATAGGAACCAATATTGAAAAATAACCCAGTAACAAAATATTGAAAAGCAATGCATTTTTGAAGTGAAAATGAAAAGAATCTGCACAGGGCAAATCTCACATGGGGCCTTAGGACAGAATTAATTTATTTGGTTTATCTGAGGCATTTGTTTATCATTTGTCAACTCACAAGTGTCCCTGAGATGATCTCCTGAGAATGGACTATATGCAATTAGAACTGTATTCCTGAGAGCATACTGTATACAGTTAGGAGGAATGTGGGGTGGGATCAGAGATGGAGGGCTTGTGGGGAGAATGAGTGCACATATTGCTGAGGGCCAGTGCACATTTGTAGATCAATGTGGTTCCAAGAAAAAAGTGGTACAATCAGTGGCTAAAAAATCAGAATCTTATGAAGGACATGTGCAGGAGGTATGGAACGCACAAATAGGCTATAGGGAGAGGTACATTTTTGCACAGAGGGCAGAAGAGAGGGCAAAGATTAGGGCAGTGCGAGAAAAGGAGTGAGTAGTTTTGGATGGGCATGACTACATTATCATCTTGCTCTTTTTCAGATTCCACAAGTACTAGTGAAATTGAAAAAATATCCTCAAGGAGACAAGGTAAAAACATGCCAAAGGCCAATTTTATATTGCTTTAAAATGCCAGGTGTTTTGAAAATAAGAAGAAAAATTGTAACAAGTCCTCTTATTGCAAATTTGCAATTAAGAGTACTAAGATTAGAGGTGATGTTTACAGGATCAGGTAAATCCAGAGAGAAGACATCTAACAATGGCTGCTAACCATGATAGTTTCATTTAAGAATGAAACGATTACGCAGAGGTAGGATAGCTTTGGTGATCAGGTTTTTAGAAGAAACGCTTTCTACATCTTGTTGTGTTTGTAATTGTTATAGCAATATTGATTCTTTGCCCACTGTAAGAAGCAGAATACTGGGTTAAATGGATCTTCTCGTTTGAGTCAGAAAGCTATTCTTCAGCTACCTGGTGAATTTCTGGTTAACATGGGATTTAGATTTATTTCTTCCCATTACGTCCTTGAGAGCCTTTTTTTGTAGTGTGTAAAAGAGAATTAGATGGGAATGAATAAAGTTCAAAGCTAACTGTTTGGGGAATTATCTCTGTCTTTTAAAAATTTTTTTAAGAACTACTATTTCATTTATGAACTACCATCATTCTCTGGGTGTCGTGGATAAGCAGTCCACAAAGTTGTGTTATTCCCCCTGTGTCAGTGAATGTTGCTTATCTGAGCCATCCAAGAATGAATCCTCACATTAAGTACCAATCTCTCATTCTAAACTCAAGCATAAATGTTCTTTTTTTCTGTTTTAAACATAAATGATCCCCACTCCCAAAATCCACATAAAATCTGGAGGCACACTGCTACTCTCTGTTCCCAAATGCATTGATTATATCTCTTCTCTTCACCTCTTCTGAGGCAATTCCATAAAACTGAGATCCAGATCATAATAAACCTCTTGGAAAGAGCAGGACACAAAGTCATCTTTTACTAGAGTACAGTACCTTGAAATGGTGTCTCAGTGTGACCCAAGATGCATCTTATAGAATGTGGTAAAAATGTTTTCCAGTTTATCATAGATGAAAGGAATTGCTTTCTAGCAATTATTGTGAGTTAATTTGCACACCACTGTTATTGGAATGCATTGTCTTTGTTCTGTTTTATATGGAATTCAGGTTCAGACAGCTAATGCAAAGTGTTAAAAGACTTGTGTAATTGTAGGATTTCACAGAAGATGTAAATTGTGCCTTTGAGTTCCTACTGAAGCTGACTCCACTGCTGGACAAGGCTGATCAACGCTGCAAGTAGGTTCCCTTTCCCTGCAACCAGAACTAAGGACCAACCTTTATATATTTGATTTGAGAACTATTGCTTTTAGTCTCACATGCATGTTCTTCAGGCTCTGTTCATGGCTCTACCCCAAGCCCTACTCACTCAGCTTTCAGACACCATCCCTTAGTCCCACAAGTCTATGCCTGGAGTCTTAGAGACAGAAACTTAGGGAATCTGACATTTTTAGTTTCGCTGGCAGGGTGAAAGTTGAGTTTGAGGGATCTGTTCTTTTGCTGTTGGATTTCAGAGCAAGCAAATATTAGCTGATTAAGAACAGGTGCAGCAGAGTGAGAATATGAGTAAGGTTAAGACAGGAATTCCTAAGTGACATTGCAGGGTTGAGTGGGGTTAGATTACTGGAGAATCTGCCGAGAAATTCAACAAAAACAGCAAGCTGAAGGAACCTGCTTGGGGAGATGGTAGGGTTATTCCAGCCAGGACGCTGGTGTGAAAACAGTTCCAGCTAATCAGACACATGAGTCCAGGTGAATTCCTGGTGGGAAACGTAAGATCACTTCCTTTACTGTCCAGATCTGTTTCCTGTTCTCTTAGTACTACAACTTAATGCTGTGCCCATTACTCCTCTTGTTTAGCTTCTTCACACTGTGTTATCTTTGGATGACTTAATGATATTATGCACTGAAAGAAAAGTGTACTAGGAAGGAGTGTGGAGCTTTGAGACAGTGGCATTGGCCACAAAAGGAAGCACCGTAAGAACAGTATGAAGCGTGGCATAGCATCACAAACGGGGCATATAAACCACCTATCATTATTAGAGCATTTGTGTGTATCCACATACAAACATGGAATAAAAAGCTATATTTCAAATTACAGCAGTGTATATTGTGAAATAAATTGTGAAAACAAATGGTAAAATGTTTCATTAGGAGTGAGCTATTGTTGGGTTCAAAACAGCTATCCAAAGCAGATTTACCTTTATATATTTATAAACTGCTTTTCTTTTCCTAGAAGACAGCTAATTGCAAGTTAAAATAATAGAAACTGAACTTGAGTTGAATTTTCTGCCCTTTCCAGAATATGAAACTAAAATTTTTTGCAGAAGAAATAAGCTAAGGCAAAACTTCCACAGCTGTTGAATGCTCACAGAGAAGGTCCTGAAAAATCAACAAGCATCACCCAACATCATGTATGCCCCGCACCCATGCAGATCCTCTCTTAATAATTTTGAGCAGTAGGGTTTAAATGGAGTTTCAGCTTTTTCATTTTTGGTGGAGAGATAACAACTTGTCTGCAGTGGCCTGTTGATATTTGTGGTTTAGCAGAAATTTGAATTTGTAGCCCCAGGCCCAAATCTCATAATTTCACCTGAGACTGGCCAGCATGTACAACTGAAAACAGGAGTGAGTTCTATTTTTTTCTGAACTGAGAATTTTTTAAATCACTGGTAATTCCCCCCCATCTGTGGCATGAAACATCAGAGATTGTTGAAACTGGGGAAGGGCCAGCAACAACGGACAGCCTTGTAAACGGCGTCCATCATGCTCAGGTTTGCTGCTGACGTCGCAACTAGAACTGTTTGTTCTGCATGATAGATGAGGAGCAAAACTCCCCAATGTGTGAAGCTGTCAGTGCTGCTCTTGCATAAAATAATGTAAAATAGCATTTCAAAACAATTGGGTCCAATTTTCTTATGCCCAGTTCTGAACGCTTTGTTCTGCTAACATAAGGACAAGCCTAGCTGGTTCTTTCTCATATTTAATGCTTTAGTCAGGGCCAGGTATAGTACTCACTACTAAATACAGAACAAGCTTTCAGTTAAGGATTTCACATCCTAGGAATCTTGACTTTCACTTTTACAAAATTAAGAAAAGTGACAGACTCTTATGCAAAAATAACCTTGAAAATGTACTGTGCAGAAGCCCCCAAAATATCTGGGTAGGATTTCCTCTGGTTCATCTGCGACGGATAGAATCTATGTAAAGCAAGCAAACACATGCAAATGTGTTATGTTTACATAACTGAGTTAGACTGCAGAATCGAGTGGCTTCTGTATATAGCTGCTGTTGTAGTAGATAAGGTTTTGCTCTTGGAAATTAGTGGAGGCAAGTGTTTCCTCCTTGTTCCTGAGCCAGCTGACGGGCTGACCTTAAGTAAATGATTGCATCTCAGCCTCATGTACACACTGCATTTTTATTAGGCTAAGATGTGAGCCTCACAGAGACTGCATATGAGGCTGCTGAAGTGCTATAACTCCTATGTAATTCTCCCTCACAGAATAGATGGCATACAAAAGTAATACCAACTATTTTGATTATATACAATCTCCAGCTCCCCATTATTGGGAGCTGTCTTTTTTTTTAATCGTCAGTGGATCTACTGCTGGTCAGTAAAAAAAATTAGAAGACATGTAATTCCCAATCATCACTGTTCTCTCTGTGTTTATGAGATTTGCACACCATCTCTTCTTCTAAGAGGATATACTTGGTTATTCTTGGGGGAATCACTGTGGAACGTAGGATAGGAGGTGTTCCCTGGAGACCAGAGTTTGGCTGGCCTTGATAGATTTTGACCACAAACAGGTTTTCAAGCATGTTTTCAGAAAAAAGGTTGAAACCAGAACAAGAAAGCATAGAGCCACTTCTACATTTCATCCATCCATACTATTTATTCCCAAGGTAGTAACAATAAGAATAAATTAAAGCAGTACAAATTTAGAACATCTGATAAAACAGTGGGTGTATATTTACTGCATAAAGCCTAGAAAATTAACAAAGTCATCTTCCGTAACAGAAAATAAATAAGGGTGAAGATCTCTCCCTGGAAATACCACAGCCAGGAACTATCACAGAGAAAATTCTCTCTGCTATTGCCACCTGTCTGAGATAAGTGGGACCACCCAATGGAAGGCCTCTAAGTATAGCCTTTGTGTATGGGCCAGCCCATGTGGTACAAAATGATCTTTCAGGCCCTAATATAACGTTTTAAAGGGAAAAGTTAGTACTGTACTGTGAATTGTAATTGGAAATGAATCAGGAGCTACTGAAGTACCTGAGTGTTGATGATATAAATTCCCATTGGCCAGTTCCTGTTTATTGGCTAGTGGCTGGACTTGAAGTAGTGTCAGGTATAATGCATTTTATAGTAACGTAATTTAAAATTTGGCAGCACCTGAGTAACTGTGATCAGATTGTCTTTGAGACAATTTTCATCTGGTGCATCAGCCTCAGCTGATGGTTGTTCTGTGCCATAGGGACCACTTAGTGAAAAAGTTGGACCTATGGCCATTCCCAAACTATAAATCTGATAATTTAGAGATGGGTGATCCTTTTTGTTTCAAGGAGTAATTTCAGTTTGAAAATGGTGGCTGGGATATTGTTCCAGCAGTGGGCAGTACAGAGAGGGCAGGATTTGACCAAAGAAAGTGGATGGGGATAAATTAAAATTTTACCAATTTGCCCATGTATATTACCTTTTAGGTATGCAGTGCCTGAGCCAGAGCTGTTGTTTCATCCAAGGACTTGCCCTTAAATACAGTATCTAAATGTGGCTATCATATCACCCCTTAACCTTCTCTTCCCAAGGCTAAACCTACCCAGTTACCTAAGCTACTCATCATAGGGCATGGTTTCCAGACTTTTCACCATTTTGGTCACTCACTTCCTCTCTCCACTCAGACAAAGCCATCTTAAAAGTGGATTCTTTCTGTCTCTTCAGATTTATTTTCTCTTCTTTGTGGGCATTCACCATTTGTTGCCCAGTGTTCCTTCCCTAAATGTCCAGTATGGTAATGGTCCTCCCTCATTGCATTCTGCGTTCCATTCTAGTATTTCTACACATTTCCCTTTCTTTTCCAGCTGTGACTGCATAAATCTCCTCCTTCATGAATGTACCAAACAGGGTCTGCTCTCTGAACCCAATATGGATAACCTTATAGCCAAAAGGTAAGCTTTATCTAGCTTTGTTTTAAAGAGGTTAGGATTCAGGGGAAAGGATTGACTGAGGTTGCTTTCAAAACGTTCTTGAACCATTTGTTGGTTTTTTTTACTATTTTAAAGCAGAAGGGAGAGGAAGTGCTTGGTTTTCAGTTTCTATACAATCATGGGTGAATACACACAACCAATCTAGCAAGTGGTCAGTGTGAAAAAAAATGTCAATTTCTTAGAAGTTTATTGAAGTGCAACAGTACAGATTACTATGACTGGCTTTGTCCTGTAAAGTGGCTTCATGTCCCTCCACCTTAGGTTAAGCTTTTTCACTACTACAGTGAGCACTCCACATTTGCTGGGATTAGGGGCACAGGACCCCCATGAATGTGGAAAAAAAGCAAATACCTACCCCCTACTATTTCTATAACCTGAGAGAACACCTCTCTAGGGATCTCTACGTTGTTCAGTGCAACTCTATGGCCAATATCTTCCAGGAGTTGACCACAGAATCATGCTAGAGGACCTACAATTGGCTAGAGAAGTGTTTTCTCTTGTACTAGGTCCTCCAATACAACTCTGTGGTCAACTTCCAGTAGAGTTACGCTGGAGGACCTAGAGATTCCTAGAGATAACATTTTATTCAAATCTGCAGATAATCTGTAAAAGTCAAAGCCGCAAATGCCGAGGGCCAACTATATTTGGTTCTTTATTTAGGGAAGTCACAGTCTTAAAAGTGTACCTGTACTGATGAGGATGGTGTTTCAAAGAAGTCAATAAAACTTTCCTCCTCTAAAAGAATCCTCTTTCTCTTGTGGGAAAAAAAAAGGCTGGCTTTTAAGAAAGAACATTGCATTGCTTTAAGCCTGTGACGTCATCCATCACATTGATTTTAAGGCTGTGAAGCCATCAATTGTGTGTAATTTCATACCTTAAAAATCAAGATTAAGCATATATCCCTGTCTACCCAGCCCTTTTATTACACAACATATGCTGAGATTAAACTTCAGAAATAGGATTCTGTGTCTCACTTAGCAAACAAACTCTCACACTCTAGTAAATTGACTGGTTTGGAATTAAATTTATTACTGTGGCCTTGATAAAGCTCCATTCTTAGACATTTTTGAACCTTTGTGTATTACTGCCATTAAGAATCAGCAAATTAACAGGAGCTTTATATATTAAATGGGTTCCTATACAAAATAGATCTTACAGACATTTAAGTATTTTAAAAATGTGAACAGCACTTTGATGGCTATCTAAACATGGTGTTTGTGGGGAATGGAATGAATGAGTGGTAGGTCATCATTACAACAAAGTGTTCTACTTTCATTAAGAGTTCCTCTAGGCTGTCATTGAAATTTTGGATGGTTTTCTTTCCACTTTACCCAGGACTGCTGATCGAGAAGATGCCCCATGCTTAAAATCTGCTGAGAATGCTAACATCCAGCCCAACCCAAGCCTCATCCTGCGAGCAGAGCCCACTGTCACCAATATCCTAAAAGTAGGTCCTACTCTGATGGTGTCATTCTGGGCACAGAAAAATATTTACCTTATTAAAGAATTTTAATCTTGTAGTTTACTAAGACTGTAATTGTATATAAACACACCTGGGAGTAAGCTTCTTTAAACTCAGTGTGACATACCTTTGAGTGTATTATGTATTTAGATGGAAATTGTGATTGTGTTGTAACATGTATTTGGTTTTAGCCTTCTCCTGGGAAGCTCAGAATGTCTATATGTTTCAGAGCATTTTTGTGAGACTAAGGTCCAAAACATACTGCAGAAATAATCCAGTTTGAGACAGCTTTAACTGCCCTGGCACAGTGCTAGGGAATCCTGTGAACTGTACTTTATTGTGGCACCAGAGCTTTCTGACAGAGAAGGCTAAATGTCTCACAAAACTACAGTTCCCAGAATTCACTAACATTGGGCCAGGACAGTTAAAGCGATCTCAAACTGGTTTATTATTATCTGCTGTGTGTTTTGGACCTCTGATGGAAAGAGAGTGACTTGCCTGTTCCTAACAAGTGAATTTCATTGCCCCCCCCCCCCCCACCCATCATCTGAATATTCAGTTTAGCAGTTTGTTCTTGTCTCCATGGTGCAGCAGTCTTATTTAGGTAAAGCAGTTATTGTAATTAGAATTTTCCGTTTTGATACTATGCCAAAGCGTAGCTGACGCATTATGATTTGTAAGCCCAGTTGAAACCATTGGTTCTAATTCTGGCTTGTTGATCAGTCACTAATAGTGCTTTATTAATTCAGACATTTATTTATTCATTTCCATTTATTTATAAATTCCTTACATCTAAACTTCTCAAAGCAGTGTACAGCAATACTCTAACATGCAGTGTAAGACCGGGATGGGCACACATAGGTTACATATAGTCCCCTCTCAGTTTTTGGTTTCTGAATCCCCACTGAATTGTAAACAAGAACATGGAGTCTCCAGGAAGTGCCATGCATCTTGTGAACAAGGCCTCTGGAGTCCTTCCAGGGATGTAGCCAAGGGGGGGGATCTGGGGGTCCGGACCCCCCCCCTTCCATTAGAAAAATGAATGGTGTGTGCTGCTGCGCCGCCGCACTCAAGCCCCATTATAATGGTGGCACTTAGTCTGGACCCCCCCTTCCTAAAATCCTAGCTACGTCCCTGGTCCTTCCCAGTTGTTTTAATCCCCCCCAAAGGAGAGGCATCAGAAGTGGAAACTGACAACTGGTTACCTCAGCTTTATTGATTATCTCAAATTATCTTAGTTTTATCAGGGGGAGGGGGGATCATGCCACCTTAGTAGGTTCAGGGATAGGATGTGGACCAAAGTTGCCCCTAATCTGATATAAAATAGTACATGGCATCAATATAAAACAACAACATTATTCATAAGAATAAATTCCTTGATAGCTAGACTACATTGAAAAGTTTTGTAGATAACCAGTATACTTCCTGCACTGAAGGTGTTGTGTTCTGCCAGTAGGCTTTCTTAATAAGAAGCCTAGCTGAATCATTCTGCACCAACGTCTACATCATCTTTAAATGCTTGAAGTTGTCGATCTCTGGATCACTATGATCAAGTGATACCACTCCAGAAACAGTTTTAGGTAGTGTAGCAGCTAAAGCTGGTAAAAGGTGCTTGGAGCCACTGAGGCTATTTGGCAACAAAGATGGACACAGGCATACCTCAGTCTGTGCCTTTGATCCTTCAGAGAGAGTGCAGCCCCAGCCAGAGCAAGTACCCTATCTAATTCCTGGACACGGGAACCATATACTCACAAGACCTCTGTCTTCTTAGCATCATGTCTCAGTTTTTTGGCCCTCATTTAGCCACACAGTGCATCCAGGACCTGCATGGCTGTAGCTGACTCATGTGTAACCAAGAAACAGGGCTGGGTGAAATCAGCATGCTAATTAAATTTTACTCCAGATTTTCTGATGTCTACCTCCAGTGGCTTCTTATAAATGTTAAATGGCATTGGGGATAAGGTACTGCCAAGAGCCTGCACGGTGTAGTGACTTGAGTGTTGGACTAGGACTCTGGGAGACCAGAGTTCAATTCTCCACTCAGCTATGACAAGCCACTGGGTGACCTTGAACAAGTCACACTTTCTCAGCTTTAGAGGATGGCAATAGCAAATTCCTCTGAACAGATCTGGCCAAGAAAATCTGTAGGTTGGAGTAGAATTGAAGGCACATGTGAACAACAGTAAGGTGGTATCCCATGGGATGCCTCTCCTGAGGGGTAATATTTCCAGCTTGTCTGCAGGAGGCTGTTATAAAACCATTACTAAAAATGCCATCCCTGAATACCTCCATCCTGGAAAATTATTGGCCAATCTCTAACATTCCATTTTTAGGCAAGAGTGGGTGTTGGCCTCTCAGCTCCGGTGGTTTCTGGATAAATGGGTTATCTAGATCCATTTCAGTCTGGTTTCAGGCCTGGTTATAGGACAGAGATGGCTTTGTTCACCTTGGTGGATGACCTACACTGGGAGCTAGACAGGTAGAGTATGTCACTGTTGCTTCTTCTGGACCTCTTGGTGGCTTTCAGTACCATCAACCATGATATTCTTCCTGGCCACCTGGCTGGAATGGGCTTATCTCCTTCCTTCCTGGAGGAGCAAGCCCAGAAGATGATGCTTGGGGAACCCTGTTTGACCCCTTGGCTGTTGGCCTGTGGGGTCTCCCACGGTTCTGTTCTGCCTCCCATGCTATTTAACAGATACATTAAACTGCTTTGAGAGATTGTCTGGAGTTTTTGGGGTTCAATGGAATCAGTATACAGATGACACCCAACTTAATTACTCCTTTCCACCACAAGCCAAGGGATCTATTTTGATCCTAAACCAATGCCTGTCATCAGTGATGGATTGGATAAGGGCGAACAAATTAAACTTAATCCAGACAAGACAGAGGTGATCCTGGTCAGTTGAAAGGTACAAGGAACAAGAATTCATCCTGTGCTGGATGGGGTTACACACTCCTTGAAGATGCAGGTTCGCAACTTGAGTGTACTGCTGGATTCAGCTCTGAACTTGGAAGCCAGGATTTCAGCAATGGCTAGGAGTGCATCTGAGCCAGCTACGCCTGTTCCTTAAAATGTCAGATCACTCCATCCATCTCATAGTTTGAGGCAGAACTAAATTGAAGATATGAACTAGTGAAAACTTAAGACAGACCCATGGTTGTTATTGAAGCCATGAAATTCCAAGCCAGTATACTTAAAGCAACTTTGATGTGAATGCTGAAATCTCAATGATGGCTGTCCTGAGTTAGGCCAGCAACCACCTTGGACAATTTATTTAGTGGGGCTTCTGAGCACCAGTGGAGCTGGTACCCCAGCATCAATCCTGATCTGCCTCTTTGACCGAATACCTTTCAAACTAGCCCTGAGATCGAGAGGCTTCCTGCTGAAGAAGGTGGAATTTCTATGGACCATAATACCCATATCATGCCCTTCTGTCTGTGCTGGGACAACATTGAGTGGTCAAAGCTGGTTCTGCTCCATTCAGCTTGTCTACCCAGTAGTACATGCCAGGAAACTTCTCTATCCATAACTAACACTTTGAACAATCTAGATCTAACTGCAAACCGATCAAACATTAAGTAACAGCACTATCTGTAATGATAGCAGTTTAGTGCCTGGAGAATGGAGATGGGATCAGAGAGAGGAACTGTGTATAAATCTCTATGTCCCCCGTCTCCCCCTCTGGCTCTTTTCTTGCTCCTAGCCAAACACCTCATACCAAGGAGTAGAGCCACCGCCTTGCAATCTCCCAGTCATACCATTACTGAAACATGTCCTGATACTACACCCACTGTGACATACACCCCGTAACCCTCACATGCTCACCCAGTAATCAGCTCATTGGTATCCACTCAACACCCTTCAAATACACTATCCACAATTCTACCACACTCAAAGGACCATTCATTTCCTAACAGTTATAACTCTACAGTTAACTGCTGTAACCATACTGATAACAATTGATCCCCTATAAATACCATCACAGCTTCCAGGCTAGAACCCACACATGATTTAACAACACACTAAACCTTCATCCATTCCACTGCTTGTGTATACAGCCTGAGGATTTCCCTTTAATGCGTGGAGAATGCAGGGATGGAATGTTTCTTGGAGTTGCTGATTTGGATGGAAATGAAAGAGGATAGCATAGCCATAGTATATTCACATCTTTTCTTATTTTAAAAATATTTTTTATTGAAACACAGTTTTTGTTACTATAAAACATAAAAAATTACTATAACATCTACACTGTGCAATACATAAACTAGCACTAACATTAGCATATTGCATATACCTGTAATAGCAATCTAACAACAACCAACAACACTTGATATTTTATACTTGATGTTTTTAGTTTGTTGCCTGTTTATTTTATTGACTCCTATCATCTATTATTATATATTATTTTATATGTGTATATTCTCATTTTGTAGAATGTACACCATAGGCAGGTTTCTTTTTGTCTATTGTATTGATTGTACAGCGCTGTGTAAATCTACAGTGCTATATAAATAAAGTATAATAATAACAACAACAAACAAAACAAAAGTGGGATACATATGACTTCCAGCTAACTAAATGATGGTTGTGATGGTTAAATTCATTTACTTTCTTTAAACAAATATATAAATAAGCTTCTACTTTTTAGATGTCTACTAATCTTCAAATCCTAAAATTGCTATTTCCCCCCAGTGTTTTCTTATAAAGTCAATTATCATTTCACATTATTTTAAAAAGTTACTAATAGAGCTTTCTTTAAGCAATTTTGTCAATTTGTCCACTTCTGCAAAGTTGTGTAGTTTTATCAACCCTTCTTCTAATGATGGAGTGTCTACATCCTTTCATTTCTGCACATACTATATTCTCGCAACAGTAAGCATATAATGGACAATAATTCCATATTTCTTCTCTATCTAATCTTCCAGGATTCCCAATAAAAAACATGCTGACTTCAGTTGAAATATAAACTTCAAGACGTTTTCCATTCTGGAATGCATCTGAATCCAATATTATTGTGCTTTATCAGAAGTCCACCATATATGACAGTATTGGAGCATGTAGTGGCATCCCAGCTCCAGGCATTCCTGGATGAAATGTATTTTCTAGATCTATTACTGTCTGGCTTCAGGCCTGGCTGTTGGACAGAGACAGTTTTGATTGTCTTGGTAGATGACATATGCAGGGAGCTGGACCTTAAATACTGATTCATATATACTTGTGGATCATTTGGTACATCTTTGCTCTGTAGCTGAATGTGTAAAATATCTGCAAGGGATATGGAATAGTTATTACTTGCATAGGAAAGGGGTGGAAGGACTCAGAAGGTCATCAGATGTGCCCTCCTACCCTTAGGCAGGTTTTCTCCATGCATCAGCTCTGTATTGATTAACCCACATAAAGTCCAGATTCAAATGCACTTCCAGCCAAATGCCCTAAAATGTGACTGTCAAATCCTAAGAATGAAGAAATGAAAGGCAGAAACAGATGCCAAGTGTTAAATAATTGTTGGATGTAAGGAACAGTGAAGGAAATTTGGTCTTCACAGTTCCTGATAACAGAGTGGAATTGTATGGGGTTGGTGGAGAAGAGGGCTTTGTATTGGATACCAGATTCTGTGTTTGTTATTTGTTAAACAGTCCGCCCTCCCCATATGCAGGTGATCCATTCTGGATGCCCCTCCCCAGCGTATGGAGAAAAGAATGTATGCTCAAGCCCCATATAAATTATGGGGCACGTGCTCGCAGTGGTGCACGAGGCGCAAGTACAGTACGTGCTTCATTATTTCTGCTGGGGCTTGCCTTCCGCATAAGCTCAAAGCCGCTGAAGGCAGGCCCGCCTATAAGAAGGGCCAACTGTAGCCAGCTTGTTAAGGAACAGGAACTGACTTCTCTCTTACAAAACTTCATGGCATCTGTTTTGTTGTCTACCGATCAGAAACTTTGCTCCGCTACATTTCCCTCTTATTTTATTTCTCTGCCGCCACAGACAATGGATTCAGACCACTCAAAATCCCCAGAAGGGTTGCTGGGTGTTTTAGGACATATGCTTTCTGGAAAGAGTTTGGATCTCTTATTGGCAGCTGCAGCGGCTACGGGAAAACTGAAATCCTTTGCTCGAAAATTTATCAAGTGAGTATATGCGTATGGACATATGTTTGTGTGTGTGTGGTAGTTCTTTGTGCTGGGTGTAAAATTTTAATGTAAAAACCAGAATTGTTTATTACTTCATTATTATTAAAAGTGTGTCTGTTTCCACCCCAGTGCTTGAGCACAGAATGATCAAGATGGTTTTTCCCCCCTTCATTAAAAGAGGATTGAACTGCACATTGCAAAGCTATCTTCACTCTCCCAAAATTTGGGGGAATGGAATCTTGTGCTGTTGTTATTCAAAAGGGGCTTGCAGTGTTACTTGGCAAGGCTGAAGTATAGCTAGTCAAGCATTGGTTGTATAAGCTAAAAGGCTCCGTGCCCTCTCCCTATCTACATAGGAACCAGGATTTTTTTTAGAGCTTGCAACCAGCACCCTTATCTTCCATGAACAGTTCAGTGAGGGATCAGTGGAGAATACTAAAGGTGTTCAAGGAATGCAGGGTCAGTTATTAATAATTTAAATATAGACCCTTGGTGGTGCAATGCTTAAATGCCGGTACTATGGCCAAAAAGTTGTGAGTTTGATCCTGCAGGGCTCCAGGTTGACTCAGCCTTTCATCCTTTTGTAGGTCAGTAAAATGAGTATCCAGCTTGTTGGGAGCAATTGACTAACACATTGTAAACCATTTAGAGAGTGCTTAGCATTATAAAGTGGTATAGAAATGTAAGTGCTATTGCTGTTGCTAAATAGAATATACAAAAAGCTAAACTCTTGTTGTTGGATCTTCCCACTCCCCCAAACACAGTGAGATAAGAATTCCCATTTCAACAGTGGGGAATTTAGGTTCTGAGGATGACCTGGTCTGACTAATCAACTGGTGACTTAAGAAACTATGATATGCATGAGCTTTTTGAATCTGCACATATCTACTTTGCTCTCTCTTGTCATTCCTCCTCTCATATATAAGCAAACAAGCAAGTCATGTGCTACAGTTAAACTTAGGCGTGTTACAGACCGCCCCTTTGGGGCAGCCTGTAGGCACTCCTTTCCCCGGTGTATCGGGGCCTGAGCTGCCAGAATGGCAGCCTCCGAGGCCCTGATCCTCCGCTTTTCAGGCCGCGAGGAAGTGGCAAAAGACCGCTTCCCTGTGGCCTGGAAAGGGGTGTCCTTGGGGCTTCAAGCCCCAAGGACACCTGGCGATGGCGGGGAGGAGGAGAAAGGGGCCCCTTTCTTCTCTGCGTCATCTAAAGGCTGCGCCCAGCAATGCAAAGCTGGAAGGAGCTCTGAAATGGAGCTCCTTCTGGGGCCGTGGAAAGGGTGCACTAGGCGCCCTCGCGCAGCCCCACTACGTCACAACCACGCTGCCTCGTTTGGAGGCGGCGCAGTTGTGACGTAGTCATGGCGGCGGCCGTGTGGAACAGCCGCCGCCAATTTGTACGTGCTGAGCATGTACTAGAGTTGGGGGTGTGCGGAAGCACTGCCTCTTCCTAACCCTAGTATGTGCTCAGCACATACTTAGAGGCCCGTCTGTAACGGGCCATAGTTTCCTGTTCTATTGAAATTGTGAAGCTGGTTTGGAAATCATGAACAATGTCCATTAATTCATTTAATTTATATCCTGCCTTTCTTCCATTGCAGGACCTAAGACAGCCTAGAAAATAAACGTAATTCCTTATACTTGAGATTAACTGTGGCTGGCTGGTTTACTCATGTGCAGACAAGAGTAAAATATTATAGGCCAAATTATTAATTTGCCAACTTTCTGACCTGGAAATATACCTTTAAAGTATAAAATGTGACTTAATATATACAATCTGCCCTCCCCATACACGATGGATCTATTCCGGACCTCCCACATATGGGGAAAAGAGCGTATGCTCAATCCCTGTGGAAAATAATGGGGCATGTGCTTGCAGTGGCGGGTGGGGTGCAAGTACGCACCCCATTATTTCTGCCAGGGCTTGCCTTCTGTGTAAGCTCAAAGCCACGGAAGACAAGCCTGCTTATAAGGAGGGCCGGTTGTACTACAGAGAAGGGCATTTATGGTAAAAGATATAATACAAGAAACTAGATCTGGGAGAGCCTGTATATACCAACAGAAAACTGGCTTCAATGTAAGGCGGAGAAAATCCATACTGGCATGTAAACAAGATAAGAGGTGAGAATATCAGTGCTTCTAGCATGAGAGATGTGAGCAGAGGTGACCTGTAAAAACCTTAACAGATCTCCAGTAAATAGCCAGTGCACAGATTCATGTCATCAAGATGACAGGAAGCCAAAAGGTTCTAAGTGTACAGGGGCTGGAATCATATATAGATCTTTGTTTTGATTGGATGAATGTAAGCTACATGCAGGGAACACCTTTGTTTTGATTGGGTAACTGATAAGCTCAGTGAGGCTCAAGAGAGAATAAAAAAGCTAAGACCCCCATATTAGATTGCCTTTGTGGCATGTCTCCAGCAACAAAAATTGCTGTCTCAGAAAGCCAAACTCTTCCTAACAAACTAATAGGTTGATAAACTACCCCAGTATGCTGGTATATGCTAGTACTGGGAAGGCCGTGCTAAGACATATGGATCTGTCCCAATTATACTTGTAATGGCTGCTCATTAATAGGCTTATAACGTAATCAGTGCTGTTAAGATTTAGCAGTACTCAGGGAGTTGAATCCTTGAATGCTTCTTTAGGGATGTCTAGTTCCTCAACAGATGAAAATAATAAATGGTCATGGGTATGATCTGAGGGACAGAATTTTGTACATGTAAAAAGTCCAAGAATTGTACCCTGTGGAAAATATGAAGTACTGTATATATTCATGTATAAGTCTAGAAATTTTAGTCAAAAAATTGCCCCCAAAAACCTAGGTTGACTTATCCATGGGTCAATGTAAATACTGTACTTTAACTCTTATTAACAAGAGAACGATCCCCTGGTGAAAGGCTAGGGTGCAATCTGTCCTAGAGGCACTGACCTACCTCTGTTCTCTCTTCCATCCAGCATTTAGTGTGAGCCAAAACCATTATGCCTGCCAGAATTTTGTGGGTTCTTTGGCATTGTTTTCCTTTGCTTCATCATTTAGATCCTTTGTTGCATGTCCTTAAATTTCACCCTCGACTTATACAGGGGTCATATCAAAATCCATAATTTTGGCCCCAAAACCTGCCCTTGACTAATACATGAGGTTGACTTATAGTCGAGTATATACGGTAATCTAAGGACACTAATAGATAGATGGCTAATTTATGGTGTTTAAACTGATAATGTTCTGCTATGTGATCATTATAAAAAGCCTGTGAAAGAGATGCAGAGAGATAAAGCCCTGTCAAATGAAACTTCCTATGAAAGTGTACCATCCTCATGGCCATATGATATGATGTAATGAATATATGATGCCATACATGCGATGTAATGTAATGTAGTGGAAGCTCAGTGCACAGACACTGAAATGTCTGTGTTGTTTTCAGAAAGGAAGTTATATGCTTTGTATATCTATAAGTGCATACAATCATTAGCCCAAAATGCACCAAAGAGCCCACTCATTTTCTTTGTAAACATCCTGAGAGTCCAATATTTAAGAATGTTTAAGTGGAGTGTTGATGTTAACTATTGACTGTCTGATCTAATCATGAGGTGAAGTGGGTGACCAGAAGTTCATAATAGGACCCCAAACAGAATTCAGATTAGCTGACAAGTGGCAAGGACCCTTGATACTTCAGTCAAAGATATGGGGCTGAGAACCACACCTGTTTAAAAAGGACGTATATGCGTATTCTGGTTTACCCAACCTGCGTTTGATTGCTTGACTCAGTTCAGCCTAAGCACAAGAGATACTTTAGACTGGCCTGAGCCATAGCAAGAGCTGTGTGGCTGCTGTTGAAAATAGAAGCTGTTTGTTATCTCATCCTCTGTTCCTGGGTAAAGCAAAAACAAAACAAACCCCCTCAAATGATTAGTTTGCCTTCTCCTGCAAGTGATAGGGGAGTAGAGTGGGGGCAGGAAACCTTGCAATTTGCTGACATTGAGGCTTTCTATACTGTCATTTGGGACGTCCAGAGGACGTCCCATTTTAAAAAAGGGGCGTCTCTTATAGACGCCCCTGGGCCTAGTACGGACTCCGTCCGTACAAGATGGCGCCGGCCCTTCTACATGGCCGGCGCCATCTTTGCGTATCGGACACTGAGCGTCCGTACGTGTCGCGTCCTTTGTGACGTAGCGAGTGCGCCCCTGGCGCCTCGCTACGTCACAAACGCGACGGAAAAAGAAGCTCCATTTTGGAGCTTCTTTTTTGGTCCACGCGGGAGTCGCGCCGTGTGGAGGCTCCGGCTCCCCCGCGGACCTACCAGCGGCGGCGGCAGAGCGCCGCAAAGTGGCAGTATGTACCCCGCCACAGTTTGTTTGATTTATGTTTTATCAGAGGGACAGGATGGCTGAGATACTGGGCTGTTGCTTTCAGTGCAATCCAGGCATCTCCCCTCATATTTCACTCTCTAGCCTTAGCTCCAAGCCATGAAAAGTGTAAGGCCCCTCTGTCCACTGCTAATGGAATACAGGTGGTCTCTTAGCCATACACTGACTTGCTTCTCTCATTCTTGCCCAAGAGGAAAGAGCAACTCTCCAGCCTCCATTCTCTTCTCTCCCTCCCACCTCCTACTACCAGTTCCAGCTGAGGCCCATTTGTGTCTTTGCTTCACTGAAGGGGCTTTTAGATGGCCACTCACAGAGCTATTAAGCCTCCCACAAGTGGCTATTTGCATGCATACTCAGGCCTTGTTGTGCCAAGGGCTTCTGTGAGAAACAACCATTTTCCCTTTAGGATGTATGGTTTTGATATCACTCACTAGGAGAAGGAAATGAGGGTGGGGAGAAGAGCCCATATGATGATATATTTCTGTCACAAGATCTTGGTCTAAATAAATCCATTCCTTTCCGCTAAAGAGGCTGCAGACATGTCAGATGTGCTGTGATACTGAGACTATGTAGTGTGTCTTCCACACAAAGTGCCACACAATTGTAGAATAAGCTACTGAGTATACAGTTTTCTATTTGAACTTGGAAACTTGCAGCTAGTGCCTGGGGATCTCGGATGGTAATTTAGCTTGGAGTGAGGTTGGCTAATGACATCGTAGGGTTGAAGCTGTGGTTGGCAATGGAGACTTCCCAGCTTACACTGTTACTCTCTATACTATCCAAGTAGGTTAATGAATGTGCTTGGGTTGCAAGAAAGGAATTAGATTTCCTTGTTAAAGATCTGAGAATATTGTATTACTGCATGTTGGATGCCTCGTGTGTAATCCTAACACGTCTCCTTTTATGGGAACTGCCTGAACCAGAGGGTGATTCACCTGAGTGTTAAGGGTTATACATAAAAAGTCTGAATTGAGAAAAAAATTGGGATGGGGAGCCAGACTAAGAGAGGCAGGAGTTAGCTAGGAAGTTAGTGTCTGGATCAGATTAGTTCAAAGAGCAGAGGATCACTCTGATGGAGCATTGCCCATATTCATATTGTCTGGACTGTGCTTTCAAGTCTGGGGAAGTTTAGCTTTTTAAGCCACAGCTTTTTCCTTATCTGCAAAATGGGAGTAAATTTTATTTGGACTGCCTTGCAATCTGGACATTAAACGATCAAAATGTTGGATTATTTAAGAGGTCTGGTTTGCTCCCTGATAATGCAAAAGCATCATCCTTAACCATTTCTCTTTTATTTCCATTGCCCTCTCATTTTAGGCTCAATGAATTTACCAAACACATCAATGCTGAAAGCTGTAAGTCCCTTGTCTTCTTGAAGCCTTTTTGGTTTTTATTTTGGAAATCAAATATTACAGTGACACCCCCTGAGACTATAAATTTCAGGGGTTAAGTAGGAAGATCTATGAGGGTGGGCGTAGGGCGGAAGCTTATGAGGAAGAGTTGAAATTGAGCCATGGTGCCTGGCAGCGTAGGCAGCACCAGCCCAGCATTCCTGATGCAACAAGGGGGATATTCAAGTTATTACTGGGGTCTCTTTGTCTTTTTGGCTACCACGTGCATCCTCCATTTCACCCTCCCTTCCCCTGAGAATAGTTACTTTGTGCTATTGGGTGGGGATTTGAATTCTGGGCAGCGAAGTGTTAACCTGCAGCTGTGAGCCTTCTCTCTTGCTTCCATTCCCTACTGAGCCAATTGAGTTCTTAGCCCCTGAGCACCCATTTAGCTGAAGTCCTTTGGAAGGAGTGATGTTTGAATCCCACCAACCCCAAGATAAGGATTCTGAGTATGCTTGCATGTGATTGAACACGCAAAGGCTCTCTGACCTTCCACTGGACTAATGGGAGGAGCTCCCAGGCATTGAGGCTTTCTGTATTGTGCTTCCTTCATTTCTATGTTTGGAGTGCTTTAAAATTCTTAATTTCAGTTGTTCCCACAAAGACCTGATAAAATGCCTGGAGCTAGAAAAAGGGTTTGATAGGATTTCACTTAAATCACAGGGCCGGGCCTTTGCTGTCCCTTATCCTTCGCTGTACTTGCTAGAAAGACAATAAATGCTGTTCTGTTGAAATGTTTCTCCCACAAAATATTTGAGTTCTAGAATTCAGCTTTTATGTTGGAGAATTGGGATTGCTGATATAAAATGTTGGTTCTTTTTAAAGATATAGAGAAGTGGGCTTGCACAGACCAGTCACCCACAATTTTGGTCACAATGCACCTATGGTAGTATTGATAGAATGAATGTAATGATAGTTTTCCAAGCACTTCTTATATACTAGACATTATTAATGGTTAAAATAATGTTTTTTATGTCGAGAAGGCTTGTCACACCTTTGAAACTAACTGAAAGATATTGGCAGCATGAGCTTTCGTAGACTACAGTCCACTTCCTCAGATGCATGCATCTAAGGAAGCGGACTGCAGTCTACGAAAGCTCATGCTGCTAATGTCTTTCTTTCAATTAGTTTCAAGGGTGCTACAAGATCTCTGTACATACTGATTCTATAGACTAACACGGCTATATCTTTGAATTCTACCACTTATTTTTTGTTCTGCATGAAGTAATTCTTAAGGGTTCCCCTCTCCTTTTCTGCAGCAAAAGCAGCTTCGGTCAGAGCACTTCTTTTCGACATTTCCTTCCTTATGCTGTGTCATGTCGCTCAGACTTATGGCTCTGAGGTAAGAATTTCCTGGTCTCCATGTTGCAGAGCAGAGGGAAGAGACAGCTCTGAGAGATAGGTGCTCAGCTCATGCTCAGACACATTAATAAAAGGAATGTATCTCATGGGTTTGTGCAAAATACCTTTCTTTGATCATTCTCACTTCCCACTATCTGTGATAAATGTGATAAATATATGCTTTTAATTTAATTGTTGTTTTGTTGAACATCACCTTGAGAATTTAGTGATTTGATGGCCTATAAATGCCTGTGTACATGATGTCAAAGTATACTGCAGCAGGAAAGCAGGATACAGATATTGTAGACTAGCTTGGATGTTTATGTCCTGAATTGGTTTGTCCTTAATCTCTTCTAGAATAAATCTTGATTAGGTATGAAGGATGTGGTGTCTTAGTGGTTTCCAATTCTGACGATCATAAGGTCGGAAGGTTGGCAGTTCGAGGCCTGAGTGCTGCATGATGGAGTGAGCTCCTGTCACTAGTTCCAGCTTCTGCCAGCCTAACAGTTTGAAAGCATATAAATGCAAGTAGATAAATAGGTACCACTTCTCAGTGGGAAGGTAACAGCCTTTGGTGTAGTCATGCTGGCCACATGATCACCAGAATAGTTGTTGGACAACACTGGCTCTTTGGCAGATGACCACTGCTCCCTACAGTCAATTACGGCTAGACATTCATGTCAAGGGACTATCTTTACCTTTCTTTAAAATGTATGAAATAGTGTTAGCTTACCATCACCAGCAGATATTATACACTTGAGCTGTAGCTACCAGTAAGGAAAAGGAGGGAATGCATGACACTTTGGTGGAGAAGACTCAGGTAAAACAGATGAAGAAGAAGAAAAGAGGAAAGATGCCTTAGACTGCTGAATGGCCAATCCAGTATAATCTGCATTGGGTTTAGGATACATGGTATCCTTGGAAATAAGGATAGCAAGTAGTAATTGGTAAAAACAGAAAGTAGAACCATCATTGTAGCTCTTAATACTTAACATGTTACAATTGGCCCTTTGTACCCGTGGATTCTGCATCCATGGATTCAGCTATCCATGGCAAATAATTAAATAGATTCTAAAACACAAACCTTGATTTTGCCATTTTATATAAGGGACACCATTTTACTGTGCCTCTGTATATAATGGAACTTGATTATGCACGAATTTTGATATCCATGGGGGATCCTGGAACCAAACCCCAGTGGATACCAAGGGCCCACTCACAATACTTTTAAGTGTTTATAGTGCTCTAAGTGAATTGTACAGTTTAATTCCTTACAGCAACTCTGTGAGGTAGGTTAACATTATTATTACTAGCATGCAGAGGGAGAGGCTGAGGTTAAGAAAGAATGGCTTACTTGAGCCATATTTTGTTCAGGTCGATTCAAGTGAGGGGCTTCCTGATTTTTATCTCAGTCTCTTAGCTGCTATGCTAACTACTTGAATCCAGATGTAATCCACAAAAAGCATTGGTTCTGAAGCTGAGCAGTTGGCCTTCCCTGTTTCTTAATGCTTTGAAATTAAGGCTTTGATAAATTAAAGGGATGCCAGGTATCCTGACAGGGGCAGAGAAACTCCTTTGTTAAAAATGAAAGGAAGCAGTTGTCCACAGTTGGTACCTAGGCATTTTTAAAAAATTGAATAGGGAAGAAATTGCCCGTATCATCTAGCAAGTCCTGGAAACAAGGATTAAATCTTTCCCTGCCATGGCCTCACCATGTGGCCATGGGTAAGTTGCCCTGTTAGTGTTCTCTCTGTACAATGAAAATTACATGACCCTCCTCTTGGGATGGTATGAATAGAATAACACAAGAGAGAGCAAAACACAGACTTGCAAATAGCCACTCACTTAGTTGCCTGTGGCAACTAAGAAGTACATCCTAGTCAGCAAGTAAGGAATCTTTTGTAAATTGGATAATGACTTTTCCATGTTACACATCTCACTGATATATTTAAGTAACTAAAATGGGCATACATTAGCAGGGATGCGAAGGAAACATTCTGCTGGCTAGTGACTTGCTGGACTGGATGTTTTTTTTCCAAAACAATTTTTCCTCCTAAGAAATTACTTCTTGTATTGAAATGGCATGCTATTTATTTGTTGCTATTTTATGAGTCATTTGCTCAAACAGATGGCTTAAAGAGACATCCAGTGCTATAGCAAAGTAACAAAGATAAATATAAAATATATTATGGACGATAAAAAATGGGCATTGCAATTTTGCAGACCAGCACATTAGCTAAAAGCATAATTACCTCATACATGTCATCCCAAAATTGCCCTGACAACTTAAGGTAATTTGTTGGAACTTGTGTCTATTGCTAAATCTTGAAGCATTTTTTTTTTCATTTCCACATCTAGTTAATTTCCCCCTTCCCTCCAAAACTATTGACAGACCACAAAAGTGGTCCAGGATGTTGTTTCAAAGATTACAGTTTGATTACCTAACCTCTCACTAGGGGGTGCTGTTGCATTAGCTTGGGGTTGTATGGTGAGTTTCTTTTTGGTTTCTTATCCCTCAGGTGATCCTGTCTGAAGCTGGCCCTCCAGGTGAAGTGCCTTTCTTTGAGATTTGGATGCAGAACTGCATGCCAGAAGAAGGGAAGATCCTCAACCCTGACCATCCTTGCTTCCGGCCTGATTCCACCAAGGTGGAATCACTAGTTGCTTTGCTTAACAATTCCTCAGAAATGAAGTTGGTGTAAGTAACTACATCACTGTGAGATGCTGAGCAAGAAACTAGCCAATGCCCTTTTTTTGAAAAAGCAGGCTACACATTGATTAACTTGCACTGAAAAAAAAGGCAAGTTGCTTTCTTGCTTAGGTTACAGGCTGTCCATGCTGTTGAGGTTGGAGTCCTAAATCTCCCAGGCTTTCAGTTTGTTTAAGCAGGTTTCTAGGCCTTAGGAAGAATATAGAACTAACCATACCAGTTAGCTGAATTCTGTGCCAAGGATATCTGCAACCGTTTATACAGCATTTAGGCTATATTTTGTTATAGCGTATAATTCTTCTTTGCATACTTGGGAAGGGGATGCTGGAGCCTTTTACACTCTCTCAACTTTTGCCATGTGGTGCTAAGACACTTTTGAAAGGTTTTTTTTTTTCCTTTTGAAAATACAAAGTTTTTTGCTTGTCAGAAGATGTAGTTCTAGACATAGCTTGGAATGTTACTTTTAATAGATTTCATTCCAAAGCAAGAATATACTGAAAAACTGTTTCCTGTTCCTCAAAGCTATCTTTCTGTTACTTTTGAATATTTGAAGCATCTGAATACCACAAGATGCTGTCCCATAGTGCAGAGCACTTCCTCCTCCTCATCTGCTTTATCATTTGAATATCCTCAGCCCCGCCAACATCTGATTTCAGCTTGGATGAAATTTCAGATTGAAATTTTGGAGGTAGGGGGGAGAATAATTTTTAATCATGGCGTAGATTTCTGACCAGGTTTTCCATTTTGATTCTTTGCTTCCATCGGAGTAGGCAGATGAAATGGCAAGAAGCATGTATGAGCATCTCTGCTGCAATCTTGGAAATCCTGAATGCTTGGGAGAATGGAGTCCTCACCTTTGAATCAGTCCAGGTAATCAGTTCGAGAGGTGATAAAGATAGGGCTGAACTTTCAGGTTTCTGGCATGTAGAATTAAATAGCTGGGTATTCTGATTGAGCCACATCCAGCAAAGCCTACTGTTCTTCAGTCCCCCACAGTCAAGTCAATTTACACAATCTAGGGAAGGCCAAAAATAAGAACTTGTCCTATTTTCAATTTTGTCTTCTCTGTTTCCAGCATGTACCTTTTGTATTCTATGCTAAACTCTTTAATTGCCTGTTTTCTCTCTTCCCTTCTCCAGAAAATCACTGATAACATCAAGGGGAAAGTATGCAGCATGGCTGTATGTGCTGTGGCTTGGCTAGTGGCCCATGTCCGGATGTTGGGCTTGGACGAGAGAGAGAAGTCATTGCAGATGATCCGGCAGTTGGGAACACCCCTTTATGGTGAGAACACCCTACAGTTCTACAGTGAAAGGTAAGTAGCACCTGTGTAATATATCAAGATGTAGGAAAGCAGCAACAGGGGTACAAAATGTGGAGCAAAGGCTAAATCTGCACTGCAGATTATCCTGGTTGTATTCTGTTCTGCTTTCTAGCCCCTGTGCATGCTCTGCTTATTTGCATGATTATAATGTCTCCATGTAAATCTGCTTGTAAATTTAGGGACCCTAATTTACCTTAAAGCCACCAGATCATATCTGATCTTGGAAGCTAAGCAAGGTCAGTCCTGAGTCCTTGGATGAGAGACTGCCAATGAATACCAGGTGTTGTAGGCTATATTTCAGAGGACGGAACTAGCACCTCTCCATATTCCTTGCCTAAGAAAACCATATGAAATTCATGGGGTCACTATAAGTTGACAAGCAACTTGAAGGCACACCACACGGATAATAACTTGCCAGTATCCAAGCAACCTTTGATATGTAAGCAAGTTTAGAAAACCTCATAATTTATCTTCTTCCTTCACCTGTTCAGAGTGCTGATCATGAGTTCAATCCTCGAGCACATGTGTGCTGATGTTGTACAGCAGACAGCTGCACAAATCAAGTTTCCAGCCACTGGAGCAGACCCCATGCCCTACTGGAACCTCCTTCCACCCAAGAAGCCTATTAAAGAAGTGCTGATGAGTGTCTTTTCCAAGGTGCTAGAAAAGGGCTGGGTGGATAGCCGTTCCATTCACATCTTTGACACTCTTTTGCATATGGGAGGAGTCTACTGGTTCTGCAACAATCTTGTCAAGGTATGTTGGGACAGTGACCACTAGTGATTGCCATTAAAGTGGGTGGCTTTAAAAGAGGAGTATGGAGTATAAGGTTGTCAGTGGCTAGCAGTCATAATGAGTATGTATTATGTAGTGTTATTAAGGAGCTTTCACTGAAGTTTTTAATGTTGTTTTTAACTTGCTGTTAACTTGTGTTTTCAAATAGAAATTTAGGGGCCATTCACACTGTGTTATAAACCGGTTTGTAAACTGATTTAAAAGAGGGTGGTTCACACTTTCATCATTTTTTCCCACCCTGAATTCAAGGGGGCCCGGTGCAAATCCCTCTTAACTCGTTTTTTCCAAGTTTGAGTTTTTCCCCATTTCCCCCCCAAAACACTGGGTTTTATTGGGGTGCCACCAATGGGAACTAGCTCCCAACCCCATTTGAGGAATCCAGGAGGGGGTGTTCATGTGTAGGGTCCAGATCATGCCCACCCCTTTGCCCTCTCTCTGCCAGCCAAGCACCATTGTTTTTCCCTCGGCACTCGATTGCAGGAGTGAAAAAAGCAATTCCAGAAGTGCAGTGGATTCAAAATTCCCGCGCTTTGGAAAGTGGACTCTTTCCCAGGTTTTTTCTTTTCTGCCAGTGATTTAGTCCCCTTATCTGTACCGATGTCTGATTCCAAGAGTGCATGGCCATAGTAGACAGCACCTTTAAATACTTGTGTCATCAGTATGACAAAGGTGTGCATGATTTCCTTGACATTTAAAAAAAAACAAAAAACCCTCTATCGGTGGGGCTGTGGGTTAGGGATCGTTTTTTCCCTCTTTCCCAAGACAGAAAACCACAACAGTCTCTGCTCCCAAGTTGGTGCAAACTAAAGTTCTCACTCACACATTATATGGCTGAGAGATTATATTATTATATGACTGATAGAGTGTGACTCCCCTCCAAAGTATCTCAAGATACATCCCAGGGTATCTTGCTAAGGTTTGTTCTGAGGGGCTTGCCATTGCCATCCTCCAAGGTTTATTGGAGGTGGGTGGATTGG
>NC_056527.1:87853602-87877670 GCF_019175285.1 Sceloporus undulatus | reverse complement strand
TTAAATGGTGAGATGTAGATGCTTATAATTTGATTGACAATTTTTTTTAAAATCCCAAGAATGATCCAAATGGCAGCTCCATTTTAAATCAATACAGATGGTAATGTGAACTTCCATCAGGGTTAAATTACGCCGGAGATATTCATTCGGGATAAACATAGTGGGAACTTTGATTCGGTATCCCATAATCGAATCTCTCCAGATCTAGTCACAAAAACGCTAGTGTGAATGATCTCTTAGTTTAATTGTTTTTTACCTTTTTGATTATAAGTTGAGTCTCCCCTTTCTGGAATTTTGAAATCCAAAATACTCCCAAATTTAAAATTATCTACATAGGGAGCTGAGATAGTGACACTTTTGCTTTCTGATGGTTCATTGTAAACAAGCTTTATTTCATGCACAACATAATTAAAAATATTCTGTAAAAAAAATTACCTTCAGGCTATGTGTAAGGTGAATTTTATGTTTAGACTTAAATCCCATCCCCAAAATATCTCATTCATTATATGCAAATATTCCAAAATTTGAAAAAAATCCAAAATCCAAAACGCTTCTGGTCCCAAGCATTTCGGACTAGGGAGACTCAACCTGTAAGACTTTTAAAAATGTATTGTGCTTTTATGGCACCTTGTGTCCCATGTTTGGAGAAAAGTGGGTTATAAATTCAATAAATAATATAAATTATCAGCTCCAGGATCAGAAGAAGTATGACTTTTTGTACCAGGTTATAGACACTATCATGTCTATAAAATGCAAAGCTTCTCATAGTATCTGCTTGGCCATGGTGAAACAGAATGCTTTATAAGATAGGCTGCCATTCTAATCCAGCATAGTTGCCATGGAGTTCTTTCTTGATTGAATTTCTAGTCTTAGCTTATTTATCCTATATAAGATGGGAAGTTGAACAAGCCTCTAAGGAAAATAATTGTGGGAATGGACTGGTTGTGATTCAGCATAAAATGAGTTATTAATGCTGAAACAAACCAAGGGATGGCTTTGGTTTTAATAATATACTCAGCTTTTTCTAAGAGCTTTAAGTATTTTACATTTATTTCAGTAATCCTTGTGACTGTTGTATAAAGTAGAACAGCTTTATTTCTGTTTCCATATTATCAGTGAGAGTGAGGGAGGGGTAGAGTTAAAGTAGAGTAGTACCTTGCCTAACCTTCTCTGAATAAATCTTGCCAAGAAAATGATATTGATAGGCTTGCCATAAGTCAAAGTTGGCTTGAAGGAACAACAGCAACGAAGTGTCTTGCCTAAAGTTTCCAGGGAGTTGTCATGATAAAGTTGTGATTTGAACCAAGGAATCTCAGCTACTGGGGCTCAGCCTGTTTTGAGCTTGCACAGGGCACTCATAGAGTATTTTAGCCCTCACATTATTAAGCAAGGATTGAGCATCTTTTTGGGGGGCTTCTCACCCTCTTGCATTCATTGTTCTCTCTTGTCTTTTAGGAACTCTTGAAAGAGACACGGAAAGAACATGCAATGCGGGCTGTGGAGTTGCTCTACTCAATTTTTTGCCTGGATATGCAACAATTGACACTCACCCTCTTGGGGCACATCCTACCCAATCTCCTCACAGACTCCTCCAAGTGGCATATGTTAATGGATCCCCCTGGCAAGGCCCTTGCCAAGTAAGAGACAGACAGATAGGCAGTAATGAAATCAAATTCAATCCCCAAACACTGAAATCTGTAAGGTGAAAATTAATGTAAATCAGGACTGTGGGCTACATGCAGTGTCCGGACCTCTATTTTGTTGTCTCCGAAGCCCAATGTTTGCCCCCAAAACATGCAGAAATTGCTCCAGACATGTGAAAACTAATGAAAATGTCCCTCTGAGATAAATGTAATAATAATAATAATAATAATAATAATAATAATAGAAATGTCCCCCGGACAATCATACCAGAGCCCCTGCTGTCCCCAAATATCTCAGTTTTCCTCTGCAGTTCCTCTCAAAATGGCAGTAGGAAGTGCTGCAATGTATTTGGCCTTGCTGGTGTGTGTGGCATGTGTGGAGGCTTCTGGAGGTGAAATTCGCCCATGGCCTCCATGCAGTTGCCCACCCCTGAAGCACAGTTTTTTGCATAGTTTGTTTTGTAATGGGAAAGGAAAAACTAGGTGCCAGAGCAACAAAGTCTTGTCCCCTCATCTCTGGAAATTCTACTTTCATCATTATTTGTCAATACCTTTTCTAAATACAACAGTTTGTTGCTGTTGATGTGAGATGAAAGCATTCTCTGAAGATCACCAAAATGTTAAATGCTGTTAGTCAGAAGACTAAGGAAAAGATACAATAAGACAGGGAAGTATTAAAGTTGCAGATTTTGTTAGTTGCAAAGTTTGGGACTAAAGCACAGGAACTTTTTCTTCCACCCCAAATATTAGAACCTCATAGCACTGGGCCTGGGAATCAGAAGGCCCCAGTCTTTCTTCAGAGCCATGTTCTTATAAGAGAGCCATTAAAGCAATGAAAAAAGGGGGCAATTTTGCAATCCGGAGCCAATATTTTGGGGTTACTCATTCTCACTAAGTATGATGTGGGATTTTCTATTTTTCAAATATTGTATGAGAATATTGTAGTTGGTAGACTTACATCCTGTAGGAATAAACAAGGAGGTTCAGTGTAATTCACTTGTGAATTCTTGGGGCTGATGTTACCTCTCTTTCTTCTCCTCAGGCTGTCTGTTTGGTGTGCCTCCAGCTCCTACTCCTCCCACAACAGAGCACAAATGTCTGCCTGGCAACGCAAGAGACACCGAGAAGATATAGAGGTAAGCTCTTATTCCTGCTTCAGTATTCAGCAAGCTTGCACTAAAAGAACGACAGGCCACAGTGAATTTGATGTGGCAATAGGAATCCAAAAGAGAGGAAGAGATAGGCTGAGGAGAGTGGAACAATTCTTTTGCCAGAAGTATTCTCTGCTTGCTGATGATGACTTGGATTTGGAATTTTCCTTCTCATGTTTTTAAAAGCCTTGGCAAAATGAATGATGCTTCTGACCACCTTATCATATCAAATAGATTAGTCCTGAATGTGAGCCCCTGTGTCCCAGTGGTAAAGTGGTTATGTTTAGATCCATGGTACTCAATCTTTGGTCCTCCAGATGTTTTAAATTTCAGCTCCTAAAAGTCCCAGCCAGTATGACCAGTGATCAGGAATTCTGGGAGTTGAATTCCAAACCAGCTGGAGGACCAAAGTTTGAGAAACACTGGTTTAGGGGGAAATTGCACCAAAGGGGTTATTTCACCTTGAGCAGAAAGAATGCAACAATCACATTGCTGGAACAATTCAAGGGCCGCAAGTCCAGCATTTTCTTTCCACAAACAGCTTCCTGGTAAATAGCATTAATAATAAAATGAAAAATATATGATATTTAGAAGAACAAGAAGAGGATAAAGACATGGGTTGGATGAGTATTGGGTAGGGGAAAAAGAATGCTGGACTAAAACAGGTAGAAAATCTTCCTCACTCTGCCCTTCTTCCTTGGTGCTTCCTTTGCTGCTGATCCAGTATAAAAGATTAATGTGAATAAGCAACCTTCCATGTGCCTATTACTTATTTTCTTGGATACACATTTCAAAATGCACATCCTATTGTGAAAGCTATCTATCAGTCCTACATTAGCATCAGTGAAATAGGCATTTCAAGACTCATGTGCATGAGAGCTCAGATTTCTTAGGTTGCTTCCTGCTCAGCTGGTAGCATCATGTCTAGGGGCGGAATCCCTTTTGTCTTCCAGTGCTTTTGCATATGGATTAGACTGCTCACAAACAGGAAGATCACAAGACTGACTGCACTTATCTGAGAGTAAGTCCAATTGACCTCAGTGGCCTTAGAGTAGCCATATAAAGGATAGCATTGTTAGTCTTCAGACTGAGTGCTCAACCTGCATTGTAGCAGTAGCAGTATATACCACATGGAAACATAAGAGCCATGCTGGATCAAACCAAAGGTCAGCGTCATCCATCCAGTTTCCCATAGTGGTCAACCAGGTCCACGTAGAAGACCCACAAACAGAACATGAGCACATCAGCACTCTTCTGCTCTGCTCCTTGTCAGCTGGCATTCTAAGAGACATAGTCTCTCATTCTGGAAGTGTTATATATCTATAATGAATACAGTCAACCTTCTTATCCATGGGGGATCTGCTTCACTATCCCCACCCCCCGTGGATAACAAAAAATGTGGGACCTCGAGTCCCATTCTTTCCTGTGGTCGTGTGATCTTGCTAGGTTCCCCTTAGCATTGTCATAAGCCAGAAACAACTTGAAGGCACACACAATCCCCTCTCCCCTCTCAAGCTGCATCCCCAGGACAGATTTCCAAGCTGGATGGGGGCTTGAACCAGGAAGGCTGGGAGAGCAGGCGGGAGGAGAACCATGGCTGAAGAGGAGGCAAGGGCAGGGTGGGCGGCATGTTGCTGCTATCACTGGGTCTCCTGGCTGAAGGGTCCACTTCACTCTCTGCCGGCTTCCAGACCCACCAAAGTGGAGAGAGGGACCTTTGGAACATTTTCCTGCCTTGCTTGCAAGCCCCCACCCCCCCAGGTGTCTTCCAGCTCCAGGCAACAGTGCTGCCCTGCGCTCTCCTCCTGACCTGGCTCCTCTCCCCTCAGCCAGTCATGGGGGAGTGCCTGCTTTGGCTGCTAAAATCAAGGCGATTCTGCTCCCTCCCGGGCTTGTCACTGCTCTTCTTCCTTTTCTTCAGCAGAGGGAAGTGAGTGAAGAGAAGAGAAAGGCTGGCATGAGGCAGGCAAGAAGGATGGCTTAGGTGGCTCCTGCGCCTGGTAGTTGTTCCCATGCCTCTATGCTTTGGTATTCTGGGAAATGTAGTTTATGTGTATCCATTCTTGCCATCCGCAGAAGCTCAAATCTGCAGCTGACAAGCCCACAGATAAGAAGGTCCCATTGTAGTACCCATTTATATTCTTGTCCTCTGAGCATTTGTCCAATCTTATCTGAGTTTGGTAAGATGGATCACTAGTATTATTCCCATAGAATTCCAAAAGAGGTGGCAGAGTTCCTGGCTGGGAGGAACATTTGTATGGAGGCCTTGTGGGCTACAACTTAGTTCTCATTTGCTATACCACATTAGCTCTCTTATACTGCGGGAACCTCCCTAATCACTTCTCCTTGTCCTTTTTGCAAGAGGGATGTGTAGAAATGGAGTGCATGAATCATCTCTAATCTGCCTGCTTTGAGAAGAGAGGTTAGAGAGGGGCCATGAATTTGGAGTATTAGCCCAGGCATGAATGCAAGGCACAAAACGCCAGTCTTACTCATTGTGCTGCATTTATCAGTAACCACAACTGGCTGTTGCTGTCCTTTTGGTTTGTCCTCCAGGATTACATCAGTCTTTTTCCACTGGATGACACCCAGCCATCCAAGCTCATGCGCCTGCTCAGCTCTAATGAGGAAGACACCAGCATACTGTCCAGCCCCAGTAAGTGGAATCATGGTGAGAACCCTCTTCTGGAATTAAAGTGGGGCCAAACACCCACCAGTCTGTTCTGTCATGATGTTCCATTTCATCTTTCTTTCTTCAATAAAGTCAGAACAATAACATTTTGTGTTTATGAGAATTCAAATTAGATAGGTATATTTTAAAATGTTTGCCATCGTAATTTAAAACAATATGGTTATATGTTCTAAGATGCACTTCCTCCAGGACAATAAAGAGAATAAACAGCGAGAAATGAACAGAAATGAAGGGTTCTTTGTTTTGCTCTACAAAAGCTGCCCCGATTGCTTTTGTAGAGAGGCGGGATATAAATAAATTTATTATTATTATTATTATTATTATTATTATTATTATTATTACTTCTGGGTGCGGATAGATATAGATCTAATGTCAATTGTGAAATGTCAATCTAAAGTAGACCAGTTGAATCAGTGGAACTTTAATAAATGTCAACTTATCAAGTTCCCATTCATTCAGTGGGTTTACTCTAGTTGGGATTAATGACTGGTTTTAGGCTTTTGAAAACCCCCACCAGTCTTTGGAAGCCCTTCAACCTCCTCCCCACCATTTTTAAACAAAAATATTTGGTGCAATTCTTGGGCAATTACTGCCACAAAGCCAATCAGACACTCCTGAAATACATGAAAACATGCAAAAATACCCCACCCCAACTGCAGAACTACTCACTGCCCCAAATACCTCCATTTTCCTTTAAGTCTCTGAAAATGGTGACAAGCAGTGATGTGACATTATTTTTGGTTGCTCTTGAAAAGGATTGCAGTGGTAAATGGAGATATTCATGTTTCTGGAGGAGAGGATTGGGGTGGATTTGTCCTAGCCTCCACACAGTTGTCCACTCCAGACTATGTCCTTGATATGAGCTTGCCTACTGACTATAACATGACAGTAAAACAAATGTAGGCTTTTGATTCTTTTTTGCTCTGTGTGTCTTGCCACTTTCAGAGTGAGTAATTCATTTGAGAGGTTTTGCAGACATTTATTATTATTATTATTATTATTATTATTATTATTATTATACTTTATTTATATAGTGCTGTAGATTTACACAGCACTGTACATATAGACAATAAAATTGATAAAAATGAAACCTGCCAATGGCGCACAATATCAACACCAAAGATTAATATCAACATCAACAACTATATTAAAACAAGAGCAAATTGGGTTCATTTAAAAACCCTTGAGAAAAAGAATAAGCTTTATTTGATGCTGAAAGGATAATAGCTTCAGCTGAGTGTCCCTGGTAAGAACATTCCCGAACTGAGATGCCACCATAGAAAAGGCCTTGTTTCCAGTAACTTTGCTTTTTTAGGTTGCAGCACCCTCTGGTTCAAATTATAGTGAACACCCAGATTCATATCTGTAGGCAGTTCTCCAAATGCCTTTGTAATAACCTGTGAAAGATTTTACATTTGTTATGTTTTGGTTTTATTTGGAGAATTTAGATGTTCCCTCATCTGTAAACAATCCCTCTATCCCCCTAAGGCAGTTTACATACAAATTTCACTAAAATCATAAAAGACATGTGTTAATTCATAAAATTATTCCTCTAGCAATCGAGTAAAACTCAGATGCTTCATAAGGCAATGCAGGATTAGGACAAGATTGGGCATGTTTGCTGGTCCCAGGTGCTGGCCATGTATTCTGAATTTCTGAGCTTTACTATATGACAGAGGAACCCTCCCTATTTGCATATGAAGAAGTTTTGTTGTAGGCCCTGAGCCAAATGGAAGCAGAAATTTTCCTTTCCTCTGGCACTCCATTGATTGGGGAGGAAGTTAAATGAGAAGTTAATGCCAGGAATAGGAATGAAAAGAATATTTAGCAATATTTGTTTCCCAGATGAAAAGTTATACTGAGGACACACAATGGGGAAGGATAATACAAAGGTGATTACTTTGCAGTTTCACACCCCCCCCCCCCGGTATTCTCACATCCTAAAGTTTTTTGGTAAACCACTCTGTGAAAGAAAAAGTTTCAAGTGTTGTGTGTGAAACTCATTTTTGTGAGCCGCCCCTCAATATTTCCAGAAAACCACATGGTGTTTTTGTGTGTGTGTGTGCAAAAACATGGTTCTTGTCCAAAATATGATGAGGGTATCTGGAAACTTATTTTTGAGTGATAGATGTGTGTGTTTTTTGCACTTAAGACAATTGGGCAAAAAAGCCACTTCAGGAAGGGCAAATTAAGTATAGGAACTGTAGACAAGCATTTGTTCTCTCCCATAGTGTGTGTGTGAATGGGGGGGGGGGCTTCAAAAATTATTCAACCTTATATGTATGGCTGGAACTACTATAGTATTCACCATGGCAGACTGGAAAAGCTTATATAGTTATCGGGAAGAGGATAGAAATAAATTACATGGGTACAGTGGTATTTTCCCATTAATATCGCTAATCAGGAGAACACAGTGCTGGCTATGGTTTGTGTAGAAAAGGAAGATCATTGTTCATCACATTAGATTTTTGTTCAGTGATTCAGAGACTCTCTGTATTTCTGTTGCTTTCAAGACATTTGTGCTTTTGCTTTCCCCTTACTACATATTTCTTTTTTAAAATTTTATTTTTTCCTCCATAACAATGCAATATGGGAGTTTTCACCCTCTGATTGGTCCTGTCATAACAGTGAGCTGTCACTCTTGCTTCCTGTCTTCTTTGATATAATCACAAGATGATTTACAACAAGAAGACAGAGCAAGCAAAAAACAAAAACCCTTCCAGTTTTGATCTAACTGTGATTCTCCCAGAGGTATTTCATTCACCCAGGTCCGCTGTCAGAGTAACTGCATTAGAGGAATCTCATGGTTCATTTCCTCTTTCTTTCAAAATGTGTCTAGTTCTCAACAAATAATGTTAAATAAATTCCTAGCAGCTGTTCAGCCACAGCTCTTGTTGATTTTTCTCTTAGTGTTCTAATATGTAGTACAGCACAATAAAGCTGGTCTGAAAATAGTATCTAAATCTGCAAAGTAATCAGTTATTGATAATGATGATTATTTTATTGACTGGGAATCATTATCTGACGTTTAAGTGGTGTGAGTGTATGAAGAACCTAAAAAAACTACTGTAATAAAGTTGTAGGGGACAATAACCTCTTGAAAAATAGAATCACACTGAATACATGATCAAGTTTCATGCCAGATGAAAGAACAGATAGAAAAGCAAGTGTCTGTCTTACCTAGCCCTGGTCGGCTAACACACTGCAGCCATAGTAACGCTGCTGATAATACCACTTATATACTGCCTTCATGTGTTCTAAGTGCTTTTCATGCATTGTCATGTTGTATTCTTTCCAAAAATCATGTAAGGTTAGAATTAATATCCCATGCACCCCTATTTTATATGTGTGCCTATGGTTGAAAGAGTATTCTTTGCTTGATCAGATCATGGTACGGACAAGATTTGAACCAAGGGCTTCCAAATTTGTAGTGGTGGGTCTTAAGGCACTACACTGCAGAAACTTTCTTGATATCTGACTTAGGGCCTGAACAGAGAGGTCAAAATAAAACTACTTCAGGTCACTTTGGAGGTATGTTGTTTAAATAACACACACATCTTAAGAGGCCAGAAGCTGCACCAAAGCTGTGCTTTAGTCCTTAGGACTGGAGCATGGCTTTGGTACGGCTTCCGGCCTCTTAGGACACATGCAACATTTTAATAGCCTATCTCCCTTAGTTTCTAAGAGCCACTGTAGGGGGTGGGCTTCCCTTCCTTGGCCAGTTATTTTGGCAGGGTAGACTCTGCCCATTTAAGTAAATGCGGAGTTTAATTCATTCACTTGAACAAGGTGAGAATGTTACCCTGTGGAAAAATACAGGTGGTTCTGGGGGATGGGTGGGAGGAGAACTGCACCTACTACCAAAAAACTTCACATCCTAAAAGTCTTTAGTAAGGTTGAGTTCTTAACCTTTTCCATCCTTTTTTTCTAGCAGAGCAGCTTATCCCTCTTCCTCATGTAAGAAAACAGAGATGTTACTGTACTATTTACAGAGGGAAAATAATTACCTGATGGGTTCCTCAGCCTGGCTTTGCAGGTGTGGCAATACCTGTTGACACTGTGCTGGGAATCCCCATATAATGGTTGAAGGATGAGGTATAAATGCTCTAAATAAATAAATGCATAGCTTTGTGAAGCATTTAGAATGATAATTCACTTATTCAGATAGGTGTGTTGAAGACTGGTAAGGCAAAAACTCATTACCCTCATCCTTTTGGTATCTCAGGATTCAAGGTGGACACTACACAAGGGAGGAAAGGTGTGTTTGAAGGGTATTTCCTGTTGGGGATTCAGGAAATGTGTTTTTAGTGACTAAACTGGGTTCTTTTATCCTCTTTCAGCAGACCGCACTATGAGCAGTTCTCTGTCTGCTTCACAGCTCCACACAGTCAGCATGAGAGATCCTCTCAACAGAGTACTAGGTAAAACTTTTCACTTCTAAGCAGATTATGAAGAAAGATCTAGAAGCAGGCAGGAGGTCTATCCTGGTCTTGCTAAATCACTGTCCATGTTATGCAGGACTTTGTTAGATGAAGGGATCAAGAGTGGCTCAGTGATGAAACCTGTTTTTTAATGTCCCAGTTTGGTCCTAGCACATACTGCACAGATAAATAATATGTTATATGATTCTTTTAAAGGACATGTATTAATGTATGTGGAGATCCTTAAAGATCTAGAAACAGTATGCTGCTGTTGCTGCTTTTAAAAATGGAAGATTTGCAACAATTTTCCAACTGTTACCCTTCCAATTTAGGAGACAGGACTTATTTCTTTATCTTTTTGCTCTCCAGCCAACCTGTTCCTACTGATCGCCTCTATCCTGGGAGCCAAAACAGCTGGAACACACACACAGTTTGTCCAGTGGTTCATGGAGGAGTGTGTGGATTGCTTGGAGCAGGGAAGCCGTGGCAGCATCCTACAGTTTATGCCTTTCACCATGGTGAGAACTGTCAGATGTTTGTAAAGATTTCTATAGAGATGGGAAAGTTAGTTTTTTTAAAAAGTGCCACTACATTAAGTTTACAGGAAAAATCTAAAAAAAACCCCAAACTTCTGTTCATTACATTTGAATGGAGGATGTGTACTTGATTTCTGTTTATTCTAGCTAGCTATTTAAATTTATAGTGTATTACTGCACTAACTGAAGCACTTCATGTTAAAATTGGCATTTGCATACATGTTTTCTTTAATGGGGTTTTTATTAGTTTTAATCTCTATTAGCATGGAGTGAGTTACTAATAATTAATTACTACAGCAGTGAAATCCTATTCCCACAAAAAAAATACAGTGCACTCACACCATATGCGGGCACACCATGCACGACTTCCAACTTATGTGGAAACTGCGCACCAATTAAAGCAATGGTGCATGCGCTGCCCCTGAGCCATGAGCATGTACCCAATTGTTTTTAATGGGGCACGAGCATATGTGGATTTCCTCTTATGCGGGAGATCCCTAACAGATCCCCCGCATAAGGGGAGGGCCCGCTGTAAATAAAAACAATTTTATTCCCTGGAGCTGGGGTCAGTTCAATTTTGACTTCTTCTATTTTTCCTGTTACTCTTCCATTAACTTCTATCTACTTCCTCTCTGTCACTCCGTACCTTTCTTTGCTCCACACACATTTGCATCTCAAGGCACTGCTCCATTCACTTCCTCTGCCTGCTGCTTCCTCCCTGTCTTATCCAAAGTATTGATGCCGAAACACCCATTGTTTGGTCTTGCATATCAGGATTCATTTTCAGATGGATCCAGTAGTGAGACCCACATGATGACAGAAGTGCTATTTTTAATAACCAGTGGTTTAAAAAATAAATGGCCTTTGTCTTTTTGGCAATAACATGTTTTCTGGCAGCAACAGTATCCCATGAAGTTGATAGAAAACAATAATTGTTAGATCCCCTGAAAGCATATGACAAAGCCGTGAAAATGACAAGCAAGTCTCCCACATGCAGCTCCCTGGTTAGTTAGACTATCCAAAGCACCTGTCTTTCTTTTCTTTTCCTTTTCCTGTTTGACTTTCCTGACACAAGGGGAAGTCATTTTCACTTGGAAATCTTCCATGGATGCTATCCTACAGATCAGTTTAAAAAAAAACAAAACCATACTTGTAGGAAAGCAGATGGGGAAAGCATGTAACCGGGTTCATTGAAAGAGATTGTGCTTCATGGAATAGTCAGACACAACATTCATTTTTCAAAATTTCTTAGATGGATACGCTTAGGCCAGAAGTTCTACAGAGCTACATTTTTACACTCACAGGCTGTGTGCTATCGCCTTAGATACTGTTAATCCCATCATAGGTGTAATTTAAGTCACCTATGTTTGCTAGGTATAAATTTACATTATCATCCCCTACAAGATTAGAGCGACCTCTTATAGGTAAACCCAAGCACTTCTCTCTTTTCTCCTTCCAATAATTTCCAAACTTGCTCTAAGGGAAGGCAGAAAAGAAGAATCCCTGGTTACAGAGTGTAAGAGAATATATATGCAGTCAGCTCCTGAGCAAGCCTGCTATTTTGCAATTTTTGTCAATTCACTTTTTGTTTGTTATTGTGTAAACTGCCTTGAATTTCTTGCACACAAAACAATATTCATATCCTGCCTTTTGATTAATCATGTTGGAGACAGCATTTACAAATGCAATAAATAAATTAGGTTACACACACTCACTGTGAGAAACAGGCTGTATTTCTGAAAACGATCTATATAAAAAAATTCCTTGTTGCTATGGTCAGAAATTTTGCTTGAAAGAAGGCACACACACAAATATGCACACCCCACTTCTGTGCTTTTTCTGCTAGCATTTTGTTGACCACTTTGTTTCCCTTTGACTTCTTTCTCCTCTTTTACTCCTGAACAGGTCTCAGAGTTGGTAAAAGCATCCACCATGTCCAGCCCCAAAATCGTGTTGGCCATCACAGACCTCAGCTTGCCACTGGGCCGTAGAGTGGCTGCTAATGCCATTGCTGCCTTGTGAGCATCCCATGGACACTAGTATAAGCAAGGACAGAACTCTGTGAAGAAATTTGCAGTAATAGGGCAGTGCGGAATGCATGCTGTTTTAAAGTTTCCATGTGGCATCTGTGAACTGTGCAGAAGAAGGCACTGCAGCACTGAGAAGATTATTGGAGAATGAATTGCTCTCCGTTTATCCTAAAGAGTGGCTACCAACAGCCTTGGAGCCACTATGTATAGTTGCTACCTCTAGTTTTATTGTTTTTTCCTTTCAAACAGCATCGCTGTTTATCAGCACCATAAGCTTTCTGAAGGTGTCTGCTAATACCTGGTTTGTCTTTGGTTTGTCTTATTTTATAATCCTGGAAGAAACTTCTGTTACATGTATTGTTAAAACATGTGTCCAAAATTGTAGCTCCCAAAACCGTTTCAAAAATTATTATGAAAAGTTACAATTTAAAAAGGTATAATAGATTATTTTCATGAAGAGGCTGAATTTCAAAAGACGAGCATGACAATTTAATCTTAATGAACTCATTATTTTCTTTGCCTTTGTATATATAGGTGTTTATTATGTTAAATGCTTTTCTGAATCTATTACATTTTATAAACTTTTAAATTTGTAAGCCTTCCTCTTTCTGCTTTCTCAGAAATTCATATGGTGAGTTAATTTAGGGTAAACATTAGCTATCTGTATTTCCTCGCTGTATGAACATATTTCACAATCATGGAGAAACAAAATTCAGCATTGTATGATTCTCAACAAGTTTCTAGTCCTTTTAGCTGAAAAAATAGTTTTTGAAATCTCAGCAGCTAGGGTAAAATAGAGTTGGAATGCTAAACATGGTTTCTGGACATCAGAGTGTGAGTGTCAATACAAATAAGTGTGTGTGTGTGCATGCATGCGCACATACATGCAATTATGTTAAAGTCTTAGAATTTACTCCTTTTTGGTGTGGAATTTGGACTGGTATCAGCATATTTCCCCATTAGCCTTAAATGGTGAGGGAACTGATGTCTTTCAATGTATCTTGTTTTCTGTAAAGTTTTTCTGAGTTGGCTAAGACTCTTCAACAATGGACTGAACACTTGTGCAGTGCTTGAGGTCAGGTAACCATCAGGAAAAGTAAAGCTTGTAAAATGTGTATCAGTCTTACAATTGATTTTATAGTTCTAGTCTAGAGTTGTTGTAGATGAGGAAATGCATCCCAAACTGCCAACACTTGAAATTCCAGAATTTGTCAATACAATGTCTCATCATAAACTATCTATCCTTCACTGGATGCATGAGTAATAGGCACCTCTTCCTACATTCCTCCTAGTCCCTGTTGCAGAGTTAAGGCTGGGTTTTTTTGACTGTTTTAAGTTCTTAGATGCATATATATTTCAGGTCCTGAATAAATATCAGCATGAGATAGGTACAGTTGCCATAAGATCAACTAGTTTTTGTGGTTTGAACTGAACAAAACACCTGTCTACTCAGAAAGAGCAGGAAGTCTTTGAGGCTTTGGACATAGCCACAGAGTGTCAAAGAGCTTAGCTTGTGAAGTGGAGTTAGGGAATTAGAGTTTGTCTAATACAAGTTGTAAGAATCTTTTTGCAGTTTCATAAGCAGTTTGCTTATGAAAGTGAATGGGACTGTGTTTGCTGACCCACATCCCCATCTTCTTTGAGGTCTGTCTTGCAAGAAGAAACTTGAAGCATAAAGCATACAGGTCCGAAGTACATCCACCCACTTTCTTCCATACCTGTTGCAAGATAGCATCACCCTGGCAAAATGACAACCATGGTGGCTGGAGTTTCACCTTGCCCTCAAGTAGCTTGTGAGGTAACTGTGGGTGCACTATGCTTATAGTGGGAGTGAGGGGCAAAATCTTTGTGTAAGAAAGAATTACGCCCAGTCCTCAGATTAAACTGCCTAATAAAGTTAGAGGCAACTGCAGTGGCTTGAAAAAGGCAAGTGAATTCTGGGATTAATCAATTCCTGATCAAAAATGGCATTTGTGAAATGCAGCTTCAGACATAGGGAAGAGCCTGTTAGTGACATGCACACATGGAAGTATGGATTGTATGTGTTTATGTCTCTGGACTGGGTACAGGGAGCTATTCTATAGCACCCTGTCCAAAACCTCCATCCTAGGCAGCTGTTAAGCTCTTGGAAGGACCACCACAGCTGCTTACCCATATGGCAGGAACAAGGGGGAAGGAAATTCAGACAATGAATATATGGTTGTTGTTGGCTTTGAGATGTAGAAATGTAAAGGAGGGTGCACTCCATCTGTGAGTGCACCCTCATGCCTTCCCTCCTCCAAGTCCAAAGCAGCCACATCATCCTCATCTGAATTGTCTCCCCCCTCCATCCCTTCCTCACAGTTAAGTAGCGCCTCTTCTTCAATCTTGACAGCTACCAGGGTGTGAGAAGGACATGGAATGGCATGGATGGAGCATCACATTCTACCTAGCTGGTCTAACATCTTGGCCGTTGTGTGGAATTGCTGAGAAGTAAAATGCACTTGGTGATTTTTTAACTCTCTTTGGACACTTCTGAGTAATGTGTGGTGCCAGTATTCAGTGTGGTGTTGAGTAATGTATAGTGCCTGATACTTTCCCTACTGAAAGTTAACTGATGCCTAGCCTACAGCCTGTCGAGGAAAGAAATGATAGAACAGATTGTCCACGCTGCAGTTAGGGGATGCAATTACTGATGTTCTGTTCACATTAAAAATCAACAAATTGAAAAATCTCTTTAAATAAAACAAAGGGGAGAAATGTTCTGTTCCTATCTCCTCTATTGTGCTAGTGGGGTTTGGGGGTAGGGGGACACAAAATATACTACCTTCACTTGTGGAGGTACAATCCATTCTATCCCCCTGATTTTGACCTCAGTTTGCAGTATGTGAAGACCTTGCCTTAACTAGGATGTGTATCCAGAAATTGTGCATGACCTTCACAGCTGAAAAGCCAAGCTGCTGTGTTGGTCCTGAGATTAAAGCCTGGAAAGAACATGTCTGAGTTGTTTACACACTCTTTGTCTGACTTTGCACTCCTGAGTGACAGCCAAACTCTCCCCAAAGGAACTGACTGGATCTGAGTCTGTTTCTCTCAATATCCTGTCTGTGGTAGGGAAGAGGATGGAAAAATTCTTAGGTTCTTAGTTAGCGTAGATAAATGCTTTGTAATTTCCAGTGGGACATGATTACAGTCTTGTCTGAGTGTAATTTGCAGGTAGATTCCAAAAGACATTCTGTTCAGGAGATTTTGAGTGTCATAGCATCTCTTGTACATTTGACTCAATATGCTTACCCACTTGAATCATCGTAATGAAAAACCCCTTCCCCAAGTAATTCCCCCTGCCTGTGGCACACTGAATTTGAATGACAAACCTTTGACATAAGCATGGGACAGGGAAAATCCTTTGGCCGTTGCCTCTCCAAATTCCCGGTGAGAATTTGGGGAAGATGGAGGGAAGTTGCAGGGTTTCCAATCAGATTCCAATCTGTTTGTTTGGCTGGTGCATGGCAACATCTTCATGTATCTCTAGCAGGCAGCCAGCCAGTGGACAGCTTGCTTCTGGAAAGATCATCTAATCTGTGCAACTGGGATGACACTGATGTACTGCCTGGGTGAGGAGGTTCAATGCACTGCGGTTTTGAATGTGATATGAAGGACATTCTTTGGCTTGCTTGGTAATATTTCAAAAAAGCCTCTTGTGGATATGGTGAGTGTGTTGCCTTTGCAGCTTGATTTGTGTTTCCTTCCTGTTTGGCTGTTGAAGGAAGCAACGATTGGACTCAAATGGTTGTGCAGAACATCATTTGGCAACTTTTACATATGGAATTATCCCAGGATGACACAGGCCCAAATAGCTTACGCTCTGTATTGGAAAATGCTTACTTGCGTCTTTGGGTTTTCTTCTCCCTATTTCCTGCAGGAGAGATAAAAATAGCAAGATGACTGGTCATTATAACTCTTATGTAACTTCACCTCCTGGAGTTGGTGTGGCTTTCGAAAAATGACTGATGGGAGCATTGCAACCAAGGGGATGGTCAAAGATTGTTGTCTGTGACAACAGTTGACCAACGTCATCAGAGTGAAGGGAAATAGAAGCTAGAGTTGTAAATCTGGGGACTGGGATATGATACAGGTCTTTGGCATGTGGCACATATCTGTGTTGCTTAAATTCCAGGATTGGGGATGGGGGTCATTAAGAAAATAAAAGGAACACATTGTATCCATTTCTAGTTTTGTGAAGTGCCTTTAAGTCAAGTCTGATTTATGAGGATCCTATCATAGGGTTTTTTTGTTTTTCAGAAGAAATTTGCCATCCTCTAATGCTGACTATGATTTGCCCGAGGCCATTCAGTGTATTTCCATGGATCAGTTTGAACCCTGATCTTCTGGAGTCCTAGTTCAGCAGCAAAACCACTGCACCACACTGGGTGTCTATTGCATTCATATAGTCCTCAAAATACTAGTCTTATATCCCCACCCCAATTCTTGTAAAGCAAGGATAGGCAAACCTCTGGATCATCAAAGGTTTTGGAGCTTCCCAACTTGCATGAAGCCCAGCTAGCATGATGAGAGTTGGAATCACAATATCTAGTCGCCCATTCCTGCTATAAGTTACTGGTGTGTACTGCTTAAAGTGATGGACTCAAACTGGAGAAACCAGATGCAAGTCTCCTACTCAGTTGCTCCTGCTTTATGGGGGTTTTATGAGGATAAATAGGGGGAGAAGGAATGTGTATGTCACTCTGACCTCCTTGGAATTAAGTGTGGAATAAATAAATCCTTGATAGCATTTGAAGATCAACTGGATGAAGTATTTCTTATCAGATACTGATTGGACTATATAGTTAGATAATCTTTCACTCTAGGTGCTATTTCAAGGGAAGGGTTTGAATTAATAATTACAAATGTAATGTATAAGTGAAGCTTTATTAAAACACTGTAGCAAAACAGATGAATCTCTGCCCTGCACAGCCTGCCCTCTAAATGTGGGCAAAAAAGGGGAAAGCAGAGTGGGGACAAGGGTCAGTGGCAAGAGTAACACAACTGTTTTATATAGTGTTTAGCTATACAGTTGGCCCTCCACATTTGTGGCTTTCACTTTTGCAGATTTGATTATTTGCAGTTTTGATTTATATGTTCTCTCTAGGGATCTCTAGATCCTCCAGCGCAACTCTGCTGAATGTTGGCTATAGAGTTGTGCTGGAGAACCTTGAAGTTCCTAGAGAAAACACTTCTCTAGGCATTTGAAGATCCTCCAGCATGATTCTGTGATCAGCTTCTGGCAGATGTTGACCACAGAGTTAAGCTAGAAGACCTGGAGTTTCCCAGAGAGGTGTTCTCCCAGGTTAATACACACACACACACACATATATATAATTTGCGGTTTTTCCACATTCATGGGGGTCCTTCACCGCTAACTCCAGTGAATGTGGCGGGACTGCTGTATAGTGAATGCTTATACTGAGTGTCCAAATCTCCTCGTGTTCATTCTCAAATACATACATAAATCTTATTAATAAGGACAGTATTATTCTGCATCTTCCTGTGATAAGTGCAAGCGACATTCCAATTTGGAATGAAAGTTGGAAATTGAAACAAGCCAAATTGTACTGCCAGCTTCTAACATAAGATCACAGTTCCTGCCTCAAGAAATCCACTCTAAAAAATCCCAGAAGCCCACCGTTGCTCCAGTCTCCAATCAGTTCATTGACACAGTAGTGTACATCAGACCTGTTCAACAGTGGAACACACTCCCTCGGAGAGTGATGGAATCTCCTCCTTTGCCGGTCTTTAAACAGGCTGGATGGCCATCTGTCGAGGGTGCTCTGACTGTGAGGTCCTGCATGGCAGAGGATTGGACTCAATGGCCCCTGTGGTCTCTATGATTCTATAACTGGAATTTGAAACCCTTTTCCTGTTAAAAAAAATTCATAGACTCTCATGCTTAAAACTTGCACAACTTCCTCTAAGAAAGCCTTTGATATCCCCACTCACTGCACTTACCATTTTTCAAAGCCATTAAAATAATAAACCAAGTAGTAATAGCTAGCATGTTGTAGAGATTTGATTGTTGGACTAAGACTCTGAGAAAATAGGATTCAAATTCCTGTTTGGCAATGGAAACCCGCTGCATGACTTTCAGCTAGTCATACTTTCTCAGTTTAAGGAGCTACCCTTTTTCTCACAAAGAGAAAGAGGAAAGAAGTCAGGAGTGTGTCTACAGGCCAGACAAAATTACAAATCACAATTCTGTCCTTCAGTCTCCAAATATCTAGCATTGCAAAAAGTGAGAAACTGAAAATTGTTTATGCCTTATATTTACTGTGTTTGCCATCACTTTCCTAAGGAGTTTATTGCATTGCTAAAAAAGCGACATTTGGACTTTGCATTCTGAAGTTCAGTTTTTTGGAACTGTTATACACAGGTCTGATCCCATCTTTAGTTACCCAAAGCCCTCTTGCAGCCTTTCTTTGAGCTAATTCTCTCTTTGTGTATTGATTGTGGGTACCCTCTTGGGACCCTGGCATTTTGGGCAACAGGCAGATAGACAGTAAGTGGCCCAAAGTTGTTCTGTCATCAAGCGTAAACACTGAAAGACCCTCTGAAGGATACATGACGTTCCTTTTGGCCTGTTTTGTCTCTGTTCTCCTTTTTCAAGATAGAACTGGAAAGAGCCACAAGTGAACTCTGGTTACCTTCTTACAAATGGCTTTCCATGGAATTGTTACAAAAGGAGTCAGTATGGATGGAAATAGATCATCTGTTGTGGGGCTTTCAGAAAACATGTAACTCCTGTTATTGTGGAATCCTTATTTTTGCTTTCCAAAAGCCTGGTCAAAGGAGTTGTAGGAGTAGCTGTGACCTAAACCGAAAGACGTGACGGATTGTCAGCAAGTGGTAATTTTCATAGGCTGCATCTGCACTGCAGAAGTAATCCAATTTGACACCACTTTAGTTTAGCCAATTCCTTCCTCTGAAATATTGCCTAAAGCATCTAGGATTCATTGGCTGCCATCTCATCCTCATTCTATACTATATTGTTTCCCCCAAAAAACTGAGACCCAAAATGGCTTACAAATTAAAATGCAATTCACTTAAAGTATACAAAAGATCAACATTGAAATGGAACTAAACCACCAATAGTTAAAAACAACTTAACCCCCACAGTTAAAAATGATAAAAAGTAGTTTAAAATCAGTACAATAAAAATAGTATAGCACACTCCTAAAACCTCTTAGTTTTAAAACCTTTATTTCTCAAAAACATTTTGAATAAAAAGAGTTTTTGCCTACAGATGAAAGGAGTGCATAGAGGAGGTGATTCTATCTTTCCTTGGAAGGGAATTCCAGAGCCTATGGGCAGCCACAGAGAAGGCCCTATTTTGTATCACTATCTATTATGACTGTGGAGGTGGTGGGACTTCAGGTTGTTCCTAATAGTGTTTCCAGGCTTTCCAAATAGCAATAAAGGACAGTTGAAATACATGACGTACAGTATTGACACTCAGGAAGTATCTGTTAACAAGCTTGCATGCTACTGAAATACCAAATTAAAGTATTGATATCAGTTAACTTAGGCCCTGATGCTGGATGCCCTAACTCCACCCCAGGGTGTCATGATACTGTGCGCCGTTCCACACGGCACACAGCATCATGGCATGACTCCAGTGCTGCATCTAGATGATGCAGTGCCAAAGGGGCACCATACAGTCGTGTGCCACAGCTACAGCACCCTTTGGAGGGTGCAAAAAGGAGCCGCAAAAAGCGCCATCCAGAGGCTGGATCGGGGCCACGGTATGATGTTGCCGCGGTCCCGATCGAGCTAGGAAAGGGGTGGCTGCAGACTGTATAGCCCCTTACAGACATATATTTCTCGGAAGAGTTAACATACTGAACAAATTTATAAATTACATGGGGCGCACATTTCTATCTTTCTGATGCAACCATGTCAAAACAATTCAGAATGTTTTGGCACTTTGTTCAACCTACATAAAGGGAAATGTTCTCCAGCCTACAAATAGGGAGTAATAATACTAATAATTTGTTTTATTTATATACCGCTATTCCAAAGATCATAGTGGTAAACAGCAAGTAAGCTAATTAGCAAGTAAGCTAATTTGCCCCCAACAGTCTGGGTAATCATTTTAGCGACCTCGGAAGGATGCAAGCCTGAGTCGAGCTTGGGCCCTTTTGCTGGTCTTGAACTCGCAACCTTGTGGTTTTGAGTGAATGGCTGCAGTACAGGCATTTAACCACTGCGCCACCAGGACTTGTCAGTCCAATGAGGGACAAGCTTTCCAGTCCTTAAATAAATGCAGTGGTCTCTCCGCATTCACTGGGGTGAGTGGTGAAGGACCCCCATGAATGTGGAAGAACCGCAAATAAAAACAACAGCCCTATTTTGTTACCTGAGAGAACATCTCTCTAGGAATCTTCAGGTCCTCCAGTGCAGCTCTGTGGTCAACATCTGTCAGAGGTTGATCATAGGATAATGCAGGAGGACCTACAAATGCTTAGAGAACTGTTTTCTCTAGGAACCTCTAGGTTCTTCAGCACAACTCTAAGTCAACTTCTGGCAAAGTTGCGCTGGAGGACTTACAGATTCCTAGAGAGAACATATTAATCAAAATTGCAAATACTGTAATCAAATCTGCAAAAGACAGATCCACAACTGTGGTGGACCAACTGTACATCCTTTATAATAAGGGACTCTTGGCAACCTTAGTTTGCATCATCTCACAACTTGAGGCTTTTCTTCAAGCTCTGTCTTCTCTTAGGCACCCAGCCTGGTTTGTGGAATGTGAGTGTTCTGCAGCACCATCTGAACATTTTGAAAGCAGAAGGAAATCCACTTGCTTTCTAAGAATTTGGCATAGCCAAGTGTGTGAGCATGTTGTAGCTTCATAAAAAAGAAAAGAAAAGAGGAAACAATTAAAACAAGCCTGTGGGTACTAAAGAGCATGAGGCAAGGTGAGGCAGCATGTTCATTCATGCTGAGGAGAGGAGTTCAGCTTTGGTTTGTGGGCAAAACCCATAAGATCAAGTATGTAACTATGCGAAGGAAGAATTAACAGGAGAGAATGAGGGAGACAACAGTCTCTAATGCATTGAGTTGGTTACCCCTTAAATCAAATGTATGAAATTTAGTTTTCTTTACCTCTCAAGCCATGGTAATGTCCTTCTTATCACTGAATCCAGGGAACTGTAGTTGGCAAATATCTGTAACCCCATACCATTTCATCCCTAACTTGAATGCTCTGTTGGTTTTGCTAACAGAACCAAAAGAGACATCACTTCTGTCTAGACTCAGAGCCTGGTGTCTGTCTATCTGTCTTGATTTGATTTATGCCCAACCTTTCGCCCAACAAATGGGACTAAGGCACAAGCCAAAATAACAGTGATCAAAACATTTAAAACATTATTCAAAGTTGTCTTGTTCCCACAACCTATTTGGAAAAGCAGATTGAAATGGATCAAGATCTTCAGTATTGTGCAAAAAACTCTATAGAAGTGAAATACCTTAAGGAGATACATAAGCAGATAGTGCCAAAATGCTGAATGATGTTTGACAATACCAGGTCTGTTCTTGTTGTTGTTACTGTGTGTGCCTTCAAGTCATTGCTGGCTTAAGATGACCCTAAGGCAAACCTATCATAGGTTTTATTTGCCATGTTTCTTCAGAGGGGAGTTGCCATTGCCATCCTCTGAGGCTGTGATTTGCCCAAGGTCATCCAGGCAGCATCCGCAGTGCAGAAATAATGCAGTTTGACCCCACTTTAACTGTCATGGCTCAATGCTATAGAATTCTGGGAATTGTAATATGTTGCGGCACCAGAGCTCTCTTGACACAGAAGGCTAAATGTCTCACAAAACTATAATTCCCAGCGTTCCATAGCATTGAGTCCTGGCAGTTAAAGTTGTATTTCTGCAGTGTGGATTCAGCCCCAGTGAGTTTATATTGCCAAGTTGGTACATAGTCCAATGCTCAAACCATTACATTAGAATCAGAGAATCATAGAGTTGGAAGAGACCGCAAGGGCCATCCAGTCTAACCCCCTGCCATGCAATTGGCTCCTCTTTTTTCTTTCTTTTTGGGTCATGTTTAAACTGCTGAATAATCATCCACAATGTTTGAAAACTGGTAAAAGGACATTTGCTCTTCTCTTGACATTTCATTTCCCACCCCTCCCACTACATTTCATTTCTAGTATTTTATTTTTGCTTTCATGCTCTCTCTTCCTCTTCCTCTTTCCAGTTTTCCCAAGGACTTTGCCCTATTGATCTCCTTCCTTGATGATCTCCTTGTAGAGTGTGTGTGTGTGTGTGTGTGTGTGTGTGTGTGTTTTACATATTTTCGGTATGCCTTTGGCCCTGTTAACCAGGAAGGTAATGAAGAGGAAGCACTACCCATCAATGTGGCAATGTTGGAAAGCTTTCTTGTTAAGGGCTCCGACGTCATGGCAAACTGCCTGGGAAGTGAGAAAGCAGATATGAACTAACAAGTCTTAACAGAGACCTAACCCTATGACCCAGCCTCTGTGGCTGGATGGGGTGTAACCTCAGTGTTACACTTTTGAAGCATTTTTTCTTTCTTTTAGCAATCCCTTCCTTCCTTTCTGCATCATTTATAGCCAATATATCCTCTCTCCCTAACACAACTATTTGCCCTTGTCTTCTACCCCACCTTGACATACAAGGGAATGTATTCTCCTCTGGTTAATTTGCACCCACCGCCAGCAGAACTAGGAAAATGTGAGGGAATTGTGGACTACAGCCTCCAGATATTTCTATACTTAATGGCATCTCCTACCTTGGCCTTTTTTGTGAGGAAGGGCAGGCAACAGACATGAAGTTATCAAATATATTTTAAAAACTGTGATGCCTTTAAGCCTTTTCTGACTTAAGGTTGCTCTAAGGTTCCCCTATCATGAGGTTTTCTTGGCAAGATTTGTTCAGAGGGTGTTTGCCATTGTTTTCCTCTTAAGCTGAGAGAGTGTGACTTGCCCAAGGTCACCCAGTGGATTTCCATGGCTAAGTGGGAAAACTGAACCCACGTCTCCCAGAGTCTTAGGACATTACTGCAGGTGGCTTTTAAACCATGATTTCACTGGGAAAGAAGCGGCTTTGGCGATACTCATTGCATGATGCTGCCTTCAGTCCATAGCTGCTCTGTCCCTGACCCATCCCTTTTCATTCACGGGGAAAACCCGTCAATGAAAGGAAAAGAGCTTGGTGAGAGCAGTGGCCCTGGTCACACAACTGAGAGAGGTTCAGAGATGGCTGCCCCAAAAGTGATATGTTACCATTTTATTTTTATTCGCGTGACAGCTGTGAGAATGGGGCTCGCTCTCCTATTAAATAATTGTCACCCCATTACTTAACACAGATGTCTGATCTGTCACATGTTTGTCTGTGTAAGGATTTAGAAATAAATAGGAGCCACTAAATGGTTGCTGTGTTCTGTTTTCCTCACTGCAGCAGAGCTTGGGCAGGAAAGACTTATCTGTGATTATATGGACCTGGGTTGGCCAAAGATATGTTATTGTCTGAAGCACAGGACAAGTTAACTATGGCCTGTTACAGACTGCCAAAATAAAGCTGCTTCGGGTCTCTT
>NC_056527.1:87795225-87848602 GCF_019175285.1 Sceloporus undulatus | reverse complement strand
TAGTGTTGCTGGGAGCTGTAAGCCAAAATATCCGAAGGCCCAAGGTTCTCTGCCCAAAGACAGATGAAGATAGGAATTAAAGTAATGCAGCAAAGTATTTGAGACAGGGAAACATGTAGCATCTAGATATTGTTGGGCTGCAATGGCCATCAGCCTAAAGAAATTGATGACCAATAAAATAAAGAGTCACCGTCTCTACTTCAGGCATTTGTCCCCAGCAATAAAGGCCCATGGCAAATACTAGAAGTCATTTCAAAGTTATTCACTACTAACCCTGTTTTAACATGCATAATTGCAATCCAGGGGCTGGAGCCAGATCTCATTGCACAAGTAACAGACCCACTGAAAACAATGGGGGTTTCATTAACTGAGGGCCTGAACAGACATGCCAAAATAAAGCTGTTTCAGGTCACTTTGGAGGTATGCTGTTTAAATGACACACGCATCTTAAGAGGCGGGAAGCTGCGCTCTTAAGATGCATGCATCATTTAAACAGCACACCTCCAAAGTGAGCTGAAGCAGCTTTATTTTGGCCTGTTTGTTCAGGCCCTGAATGCAGAGCCTGGGAGTGTTATTTTATGAGTGCAGATGCCAGAATCCATCAGCTAGCCTGTCCATTTTCTATTCTGGCTGGAGAAGAATTGGAAGGTGTAGTTCAAAAAAGTACATTTTCTGAACTCTGAATTGGATGAGTCTGTTCTAAGTACAACTAAATCGGGATCCAACCCCATGCTAAGCATTTCCTAAGAGGAGATATATTAGATCATATGCCCAAGAACTTTGCAGAGGTGAGAACTAGGAACTCTCCTTGTTCATCACCTTGCAATTTAGTCCAGCTACTAACACAGCCAGTACTTTTATGTTTAAATATTAAACAGTAGTTTAACATTGTATATCTCAACATATGTGCCACAGGAAGACTGCAAGAATCAAACCCTGCATGTCCAAGGCTTGCTGAGACTGATAATCACTTTAAACCCAAAAGATTTATTGACAGCATAGTTATAAATATTAAATAAATGATAAATATCCTAGTATCATAGAAATTAAAGATCTAAAGACTAACATGGGAAACTTGAAGCTTTTTAAAAAAGATTCAATAAATAAAAATAAATAAACCTAATAAATAAAAAAACAACTAAAACCAACTTGTAAGGCTATTCCACTAGAAAATTGTCAATGCAAATAAGTTATGGGTTTTCCATGCCATCACAGACAAAGCACATTTGCTGAAGTTCATCCAAAGCAGCCATGTTATAAAATATTTTAGATGAGCCAATTCCAAATGCTTGATATCTAGATAGCAACTATATGAATTCCACACTACCAGAGTTTTTGCAAGTGAATACTCTATAATTAAAAACAAAACAGGTAGTAAAAGTCACTAGTATGTCAGCCTCTGAATGTCTTAAGAGTTTTTAAAATCACAAGAACAGGAACGACATTGCTGTGCGTTAAGTATTTGTGCCAAATAGACAAAGGTCTGTAACGTGTGTTTGGAAGAACTTCACAAAATTGGGGGGAAATTCAGCATTAACTTTAGGCAACAACGATAAAGGAAGAGATGAGTTCAGTACCAAGAGTCATCCTCCATATTTTTTTTCCTGTTGGGAAAAAATGGCAGAGAAAAACAAATAAATTAGTAAAAACCTGGCTCTTGGTTGTTGCCAGAATTTTTTAAAAACCTGTTTCATCCTACACCATAAAAAATATGTTAAAAACAAATAAATACTAAAATTCAGTAGTCCTGTCAGTCAAAACAATGCTGCCAGGAAAACAGTATCCATCTGCTATAGTCCATATCTCAGGTAAAAGAACAGCCAGACAGAACCATCCTCCCAGCCAAGGTCTCCTGGGAGAATCCTCCATATCACCCATCATATTACACAATGCAGTGGTTTAGCGCTCGTGTAATTATATCCATGAACATCATGAATTTGCGGAGGACAAGATAGCTTCCAATTTCTCTTTGAACCTGCAGAAAGGTAGGCTGGTTTTCCGTTTGTGGGTAGGTGACAACAGGCAAACTACTTTCTTCCATCTGGAGAAGAGAAAAGAATTCACATTAGAATATAATATTATATAGCAGAGGCCTTCTTTCCAGAAGATTGGAAATAAGTTTGAATGTGACCTAAGCCCACCAACCGATCCCATTACATTCAACTTCACAAAGAGTACTTGACATTTGATAAGATCTCTAAAAAGATGTCACACACACTTTCTAGTAAAGAAGCTCCCTCTCCTGTTTTTGAGGCAGGGATTCCATACTTTCCAGTGTTTCACAGATGAAAACCAAGACACATATGGCCAAACAACATCAGAATGTGCATAAGGTATCAAAGTTATTACAGAAGAAGACGACGCAGGCCAGAAGAGGATGAAGCAGTTCTCTTTTGCCTAAACCTATTGGGATGGGCAAGATTCTGCCCCTCCTCTCCCCCTGCTGAGCTAATTGAGTGCAAAGTACTTTTGTACACTGAACTCAGTTTGCAGCAATTTAAGCAAGCCAGGGGGAAAGGTGGGAGAGAAGAAAGACTGGGCCATTTTAAAAGCAGTTGAAAAATTGGATTCTCTGGGTCAGCTGGAGGGTGTGTGATCCTTTTAGCCATCATGAGGGAGAAGTGCAGTATAGAAATAGCCCTTTGAGTCACAAGTGGGACACTTCTAGCTCTGTAAGTAGTTGGTCAAGAACTACAGCTAGTAATCAGAAGACCTTTTTGCCGATGATGTGTGGAGGAATGAGATCTGCTGACATGTCCCATGTTCATCTTTTCTTAAAACTAGTTCTGCGAGGGGAATCCCTTGTTTCAGAGAAAGGATGATAACTGTTGAGCCAACAAAGCAGCCAGTAAAATTATTTAGCACTCTTAAACCACCAGCACCAACCCTGAGCCTCATGGGAGTTGATCTTCTATTGATAGCTAGATTAAATGTATTGAAACTCAGAATTTGGAAAAGTTTGCTTTCTGAACTAGAGCTTCCAGACTTCTTCAGCCAGCATTGCTTGTGGTCATCCTTGTTGAAGCGTTCTGGGAATTATGCTCCAAAAAGTAACTTTTCCAAGCTCTGCTGAAACTATAGTGGGAAAAAGTTGTGGTCTTTCATTCTTATCAGGACAGAAAGCAACTAGTGGATTATGTAACATCTTTATTCCATCCAATGCACCAATTTTAACAAGCCACTGTGACCTGCTCCTTGGAACTTGCTATCCCAACACGTCAGTTTCTTTCCATTTAATTCATTACTCATTATAACATTCTTTCCCCTTCCCAACCTAATTTGAGTATGTTGTACATCAGCCTCACCTGCAGTTGGATGTTGGTGGACAGGTTTGAGGTATCAAGCTGGAGAGCGGACAGTCTGTTAGCATACTTCGGTAGGATCTGTTTAATGTGTGAGAGGTAGCCATAGTAGGTTTGCAGGCCTGCCTGTAACTGCTTGAAACAGCCTCCCTGCAAGAAGAAGATTTAAAAGGGGGAAGGGGAAGAAAAGGTTAAGTCTACTATTTGGCTAGACTCCTGCCTTCACCCAAGTTCTCTGTCCAGTGAGAGAATTATTTAACTTAGACAATACAACTGCACACCCTGCACGGGTGGTTTGGAAGCATATTTATTTAGTGTGTTTATAGAACATCTTAAATAAATAAAATAAAGGACAGCTAATAGACATAGAGGGTGATGTTACTTCAAAAACAGAACAGCTTTGACCAGAGAGGGACAGAGGTGAATGTGAGGGTGGGGTGGGAAAAAGAGAGAAATGTGTGCACACATGTAATTCAGTGTGCAAAATGATGTCTCAAAACAGTTCAGCTTTTAAATCAGCTAAATATTTACACATTACATATTTGATATAGGAGGTGAGTCTTTGACCAACCATGCCAATCTTTCTAGGATGAAATATGAAAAGTAGCCCAGTTAGGACAGATATGAATTAAATGACTGGAACTGAGTGGGAAGAACACAGAAATGACAAGGGAATACTATCTAACTTGTAGAACACTTCATTCCTTCCAAAGAACAAGCTAAGAGGCTATAAACTTATATATTAAAAACAGAAATATTAAGGAGGTTATATGAGGTGAATGCAAACAGAGGGTTTCTCCATAAGTTGGCAAAAAATTATTTTGTATAAAAATTGGTGGCTATGTTGCTGCTCCAGCTTTCTCCGCAGCTCTCCCTGCACCAACTTTGTAGACTGCGAATGGCTAGATTGTTAAGAAATATTTGCTGGGAAAACAGATAAGGGAATTTCCCTTATCAGTGATATTTATTTAGCTATTTGGTAATATTCTCCTCTTGAGGGGTTGAATTCAAAGCATTGCAAGATCATCACGTTAGACTTCAACATGAGCACCTCTTTGCAGAATTGGGTGCTGGAGAGGGGGTGTCACAAAATTAGCTTTGTAGGTCTGAATGCATTCACCCCATGGACCACACTCAGCCCAGTCCTGCATAAGAGGTAAAGCCTAGCATCCCCTGGAAACAAGTCCCAATCTGAATGAACAGTTAAACCTAGCATGCATCTTGAGTGACAGGTGAAAGAACGACTTGAATAAGTGTTTCCTTCTACTTATCGCCACAGCCACCTTTTTGGAATAGTTTTTGTTTGTTATGTACCATAAATGAGAGCCAGTGTGCTGTAGTTGTTTGGGTGCTGAACTAAGACACTGAAGACCAGGGTTCAAATTCCTGCTTGGCCATGGAAACTCACTGAGTGACCTTAGGTAAGTCACACACTCTCAATTTTGGAGGAAGACAAGGAACAAACCTTCCCCCCCCCCCCCCAAAAAAAAACTGTGATAGGGTCACCTTAGAGTGACCAAAACTCAGAAACAACTTGAAGGCACACCACAACAATATGCCTTCAAATCAGTTTTCTGGCTTATTGTGACCTCATCCTAGGGTTTTCAAGCCAATATTTATTTAGAGGAGGTGTGCTATTGCCTTCATCTAAGGACGGAGAAAGAGTGATATGCCCATGGTTACCCAGTGGGTTGTCATGCAGAGATACACACTCTGGTCCCCTGGAATCCCAGTCTAATACGCAAATCAAATCACTATAATACACAGGCTAAATTACATTTCTTAAAAAACTTGACTGTATTGAGACGATACTTAGAAACTATTTTCCAAAATGTTCCCCCCCCCCACCCCTGTCTTGCAGAAATTGTAGCAGGGAGGAAGACCATTTTAGATCCCGAGTTTTGCTTTCTCAGTTGGACCAATCCCTGCTGTTTAACTGTGTACCTAATCTAATCTTTTCCCCACAGTATACTTTTCAACTTTGCTAACTGATATGTTAAAACTTTCAAAAGTGCTGAACCATAATTGCTCAATTAGATCCCCAAGATGATTTATTTCCCTCTAGTTGGATTACGAGGAAGAGATTGCTCCCCTGCCCACTCAAACCTCATCTTTGGTAACTAAAGTCAGGAAATTGCCCAGCATGAACTGGCACTACCCAAGATTTTAAAAACATATATATGAATAAGGCTTGCAAAAGATACATAATTAATTATCCCCCCTCCCCTATTCCAAGCTTTGTGTGATGGATTTACTGGTAAGAAAACAAAAGGCAATTAATTTATGGTAAATTGCATGGGGAATGGCAAACATGATTTAATATGTGGGTCATTGTGCCTGGTTAACTTGCAGCTTAATAGGGTTCTTTCCATGTGTGGCTCATGAAATTTAATTTACACTCATCACTCCTTGATTAGATTGTCGTTCAGTCACTATGGACATTGAAGTGTCCTTCTTCTAGCCTCTCCTGGAGATCTGTGATATCCCTTGTTAGTCTCCTATCTGAGTACTAACTAGGCCCAATCCTGCTTCACTTTTGATATCAGATGAGACTGGATATGATCAGATGGTGCTTCAGCTCTAAAGGAGCTACTCAGATAAATTGCGCTTTTTCAGTAAAGTGGTTTGGTGAACACATATCTTTGGTGAGAAGTGAGCATGCAAAATCAGGAAACATGTTTGGTCAGCAACTCCCAAAATCCTGTAGACATCATGGCTTGTGCCCACACTCTTTATGGATTCTGGGACCTGTAGTCCAAAAAAAAGTAGCTTTTGAAGCTCTGGAACTAGTGCTGGTTATTCTTGCCTACTTCTATCTATACTGCCTGTATCTATCTACTTTATCACCCACCACAAGTTTCACTGTACACTAAGAATACTTCCCTGTCAACTGTTAAAACAGGAACTTTTTGTGTAATGGGGTAATGGTCTTTAATAGACAGTAGCTGCTACTTACCATATTACAGGTTGCTACCTGGCAATGGGAATGATCTACTTGCCCAATGCCTAGAAATCCCTGCATGAAGAGAAGCTGATTATCAGCGCCGAGATTGAGATCTGTATGCTGGAAGAGATAGGAGTAGATAAGAAATTGTAGTCAGAAGAGATTATACAGATATTACAGATATATAAGTTGCTCAGCATATACACTTCTCTTATGGCAAACACTTATCTGCACCAGACAGTGTCCATGCTCTTTTTGAAATACTGTCAGCCCTTCTTATACAAAGATTTCTTATACATGGATTCAAGCATCCAAGGTTTGAATTTTTTTTTTAAGTATACATTTCAAATATCAAACCTTGATTTTCCATTTTTTATAAGGGACACTATTTTGCTATGTCATTATGTTTAATGGGACTTGAGCATCCATGGATTTTGTTATCCACAGGGGATCTTGGAACCAAACCCCAGCATATAACAAGGGTCCGCTGTACGTTTAAGGTGTCGTATTGCTATGTAGAAATGTGGTGAAACAGAGTGAATCACGTTTTTAATATTTTTAATTAAGACATTTGCTCTTATTCCCAGAAATTTCCCTGGTACTGTATCTAGCACCTCCACTAGAACAAGGGGTTCATAGTAAAGGAGTGTACATCACAAGCAACGGAACTTTTTCTGTGTAATAATCTGGAATGCACTAGTGAAGATAGGGAAGGTGTGTGAGTAAAAGGATTCTACCAGACAACTGAAACACTATGAACTGTTACGGGTACAAAACTCTAGACTCACAGTCTTTAAACAGACAAATCCCATCACTTAGCTTTTTCTTCCTTACAACAGGAAGTTGGGGTGTGAAGTGCATAGATATGGGGCCAGCTGATAGCTTAGAAGCCAAAGAGGACAGATGTACACAATTTCCAGTGGTTAGAAGAACACACTTTAGTGCACCATGTAACTCCTTGCCAGAAATTTAAGATTTATTATTTTGGTCTGCAACTCCTTGGATCGGCCAACCAGTTTGGCCACATTTCCCCCTCTTTATAACTAAGAAAACTTGAATAATCCAACATTTTAACAACATTGAAACTATGTGCATGTTGATTGAGTTGTTCAGTTTTAATCAGCTGCATAGCCTTGACACAATATTATTCTCCCCCCCAGAAAAAAAAACTAAACTAATAGGTCTATTTTTATGTCCCTTCCTCCTTTACTATAGGACACCAAAATCTATCTACCCTGCTTTTCTCAAACCAGACTATAGAATTTGTTATACTGTACTGGTAATGTAAAGGGTTGCAAGTAACTCCTGTTGCAATGCAGTTTTCCTTTCAGATTAAGCGAAACCCAGATGGGAGTACTATAAAATGTATTTCATTTTAATTTTGACAGATCTAGTCAAACTGGTCTCCAAAAGGAAGCTAATAAGAAGGCCAGTGCTTTGCCAGTTTGTGTTTGCAAACTATTTTGCTCCTTTTGTCAACGACTGATGACCTTTCCGGGTTGGCAAAAACTCACAGATGCTGGGAAATGTGAAACCAATGCATTTGCAGAGATTAAATGGGGTCTCGACCAAATTCACAATACTAGGAAAATAGAAAGCTACACTCTGTATGGGGTTAAGACTCCTTGGAGGAGTAAGCTGTGATTTATAGGAAATGGCTGGAAGAGGAGTCCCACGGCAGAATGACTTGCCAACTATTTTGTTTATCTGAGAACAACATCTGGCGGGAACAAGTTATTTTAAGTCATGTTTGCCCAAGTATACAATCAAGATTGGTACATTAGCACCTCTCAGGATATAGTTGCTTTCCCAATAATAGACAGATGTTAATAGATAACGTAGGTAGATGGGAGTTTTTCCAGGCCTGGCTTCCAGTCTCATTCAAATCTGTAAGTTTTTACCTTTTGGCCTGTCAGATGTTTTGGACTTCAGCTCCCAGAAACCCCAACCAGCATTAACAATGGTCAGAGGTTCTGGGAGTTTAAGCCTGAAGATTGCAAACTACTGCTCAAACCAACACTGATACTGTTAGGATGACCACCATTTCACTTTTGTCTTTCAAACCTATTTCAAAGGTGGGAAATAGGCTAAAAATACTGAGAGTTGGTCTTCTGAACCTTTCAGTAAACAACACTCCCTTTTCATCTTTGATATGGAAGATGATTCCTCAACCCTTTGGCTTAACCCTGTGATGATAAACAAATCTCATCCTGGTCTACTCCAGAAAAACAAAGAATCCCAAAGCACACATTATGGTATCCATAGACTACACTTGATCACGTTTCTGATGAAGTGGGTTCTAGTCCATATAAATTTGCACCAGAATTTAGTTTTTGTGGTGATATAGGGTCCTTCAAATTCTGGCTAAAGAATCTCCACCCACTGCCTTTCTGTCTTTACTGGGGTCAACTGGAGATGTGCAGAGCCATCAATATGCATATGACACCCAAATCAACTTCCCATTTTAATCTCATTCAGATGGGACAGTGAAGTGGTGGACTGGTGCCTGAGATCAATAGTGGACTAGATCAAGTCTCAGATAGAAGTATGGCAGGTAGATCAGGTGCATGATAAAGTGATTCACAACCTTTTCTGGGCAGAATTACACTCATGCTAGAACAGGTGCATGGAACCACTGCCCATCCGTATCATTAGCTGTGCCACCATTGAATAATGGTAGCTGAATTATAAAAATAGTTGAAGGGCCACAGGTTCCCATTCCCAGCACCGACAGAACAGATGTACTGTTTGGTCTGGGTGGTATAGTGATATATCTCACACTGTCATTGAAATCCCTCATTTTGAGTCACTAAACCCATCTCTACTAATTTAAGCTCCTGTTCTACTCTATCCAGGCTGCCTTTGCTAGGAAGCCTTCAAATGTTGCTGCCAAGCTCCTCGCCAGACTGGCTATATAGGGAGCATCTTTTGTCAGTTCTTGATTTGCACACCATTTCAATACACTTTTACAGAAAGATTTCTCTCAGGGCCTGCCTCCCCTGTCCCAGTTTTATGTTTTTTATCTTTTTATCACTCTCAAGCCCATCTCCATCATTTGACAATAGGGAAAGAGTGACTCAAAAGGGATCTTTTTAGTGATGACAGTCTGCCTAACAAGCATTTTCCTTTTGGAGCCTTGCCTGATGTTGAAGTGACCTTACCTTCTCCCACCGTGTCATCTAAATGGCTTTAATTTAGTGGTCCCAAGAGTATTTTCACCTGGTTTCATCCTTTTCATGTTTTTTCTGCTTTGTAATTTAAACATTGTTCTGTTATCATCAGAACAAACTGTTGAGTTGAAACTAAAATTAGTGGTTGAGTGAGCTAGATCCAGTGTTATTCCTATCTAGACTTTTTGTTGCCGTGTGTCAAGTAATTTCTGATTTATGGTAAATCTATCATGAGGTTTTCTTGGTAAGGTTTGTTCATGAGGGGTTGCCTTTGCATTTCTCTGAAGCTGAGAGTATGTAGCTTGCCCAAAATCACCCAGTGGGTTTCCAGAGTCTCTAGAGTTATAGACCAAAACTCAGACCACTTCACTATACTGGCCCCTGAAATCAATAGGACTTAAGTTAGTTGGGAGCAATGAGACTTATTCATTTCAACGGATCTACTCTAGTTAGGGGCTCTCCCTTACATGACCAAACATCTACTCCTTCCCCCTGCAGCTTACCATCAACTCCTTCAGATCAGCGATCTCCACCTTCATCCTGGCAACAAATTCCTTGTTTTTCCATTTAAACTGGATGAGTTCTGGGTCTCCAGAAGATTCTGTTATCGGTGCAGCTGAGCACATCAACAACTGCCACAGTGCAATGCAAACGAGAGAAGTAATACCACCTAGGAAAAGAGAAGGTGACTACATTAAAAACATAATAAGAAACAAACAAAAACCCTAGCAATCCTGCGATATCAACAGAAGTCAATAACTATTGACAATGACAGGTCAGATATTCCAATCTCACCAAGATACCCTGATCCTTTGTGTCTGTAAGGTGTCCCCAAAATTACACACAATTTCTCTTTATATTTTATCAGAGCTCTGTAACAGCTTAGTCTCTTAAAGCAGGAGTGGCCTGCTAGGTGACCTTCCAGATGTAACTGGACTGCAGCTCCCATCAGACCTAGTCAGAATAGCCAAAGGCAAGGAAGACTGAGAGTAGCATTTCAGCAATGTCTGAAGGTATTTAGGTTTCCCATTCCTGCTATATGATGAGAATGATTTATTTAAATGACAGTAAGCAGATTTACAGAGGAGAAGAAAGAGATGAATACTAATAATAACTGCAATTCAGCAACAGAGTAAACTACTCAAGGCAGCCATGAACACATAGGACTACAAAAGATTCCTGTGGCACCTTAAATACTTCATGCACCTACTAAAGTCCTTTAAAACCTAGTCTATAATAAATTAATTTCTTAACTTTACTCTAGCATAAATTCTTGTGGACTGCATCCCACTTCACCAGTGCATGTTGAGGGCTATGATAGCTCATAAAAGCTTATGTGGGGTGCATGTACTCTGTAGAAATAATGCAGCTTGACACAACTTTAAATGCCATCGCTCCTGGGATTTTAGCTTTACAAAGTGCATCTACATATGCTGTCTTCTCTGCCAAAGAGTGCAGGTGCCTCACCAAACTACAAATCCCAGGATTTTGTAGGATGGAGCCTTGGCAGTTAAAGTGGTGTCAAACTGCATTGTTTCTACAGTGGAGATGCACTACATTGGCACTCCATTCTGTCTCAGGTAGCAGGGAGTCCTGCAGGCTAATCCCATTTTTCGCCATCACTTTGAGATGAATTACTCCACTATTCTGCTAGTCTTATTGGGAAAACATAAGTGTCAAACCACCCTGAACTTGTTCGAGGAAACAAGCCGTATCATCTCTCACGTGCTCTTATCATCTGTTTCTACAATCTGTCTCTCTATCATCATCTCTTTCACATCTATCTTCTGTCTCCCTATTATCTATCTCTATCACCTATAATATACCATCTTTATCATCTGTCTCTCTATCATCTCTCTCACACACATCTACCTCCTATCTCTCTATGAAGTTTATCACATGAAGGAGATTGGGAGCTTATCCTGTGAACATCCCAGAAAAATCACGTAATTATGTGGAATAATTTCACATGATGTCACACAAAACCCGCCATTAAAGTCACAAAGAAGCATTAACGCACATCTTTTTGCTTTCAAGAATTCTGCATGAATGCATTTCCTTTATCACTTTATTGGAATTGCATTCCGATGCACATGCATAATTGCTTGTGAGCATTATTTGTACAATTACTCGCCATTTTCGCTTATTTGTGGGATGCTTTAAATGCAGTTTAATCTCTCTTTAATGCCAAAACTAGCCACAGTGTGATAAACTCATGTCATCATCTCTCGCTCTCTCTAAGTATCTATAATTGAATTATATACACATACATACACATGTTTTAAAAGGTGCTTCTCTACTAATCCCGTCCATGTGAAATAACATAGAAAGGAAAATGTGGGCCCAAAAGGAGCATTTCTCCCTTCCCAGCCCTCTTAGCCTTTAGCCCCGAGGGAACAAGGCAGCGTTTTGTGAGGCAAAACTAAACAAACAAACAAGCCCGAGATTTATGACCTTTAAAAACCAGCTCGGACTGATATCTCTGCCTAGCTGGGGCTACCTTTTTGACCCTAAAGTCTGATTTAGTTATCCTTTAGTTAGCAGGAAGGGTGCCAAGAGAAATTTCCCTCCATTTCAGCCTTTAAAAAAATCAACCCTGTGTACATTTAAAACTTGTTGCTGGTATTGTGCTTTCCAGTTACCGTACTTCCAACTTATGGCAACCCTAAGGTGAACTGTTTATGGGGTTTTCTTGGCAAGATTGGTTCAGAGGGGCTTTGCCATTGCCTTCCCCTGAGGCTGAGAGAGTGTGACTTGCCCAAGGTAGGCAGCCAGTAATTTCCATGGCCGAACCAGGATTCGAAGCCAGAATTGGGATGGCAGTACTTGCTCATAGGGAAACCATACTTGCTCATAGCGAAACACTGGGGAACACTTGCCCATAAAGATATATAGGCGAATACTTATCCATAGAGAAACACTGGGAAACACTTGCCCATAAAGATATATAGGAGAATACTTATCCATAGAGAAACACTGGGAAACACTTGCCCATAAAGATACATAGGAGAATACTTATCCATAGGGGAACATGTGCCCATAAAGACACAAAGGAGAATATTTATCCATAGGGAAACACTGAGGAACGCTTGCTCATAAAGATATATAGGAGAATACTTATCCATAGGGGAACACTTGACCATAAAGATACATAGGAGAATACTTATCCATAGGGGAACACTTGACCATAAAGATACATAGGAGAATACTTATCCACAGGGGAAAACTTGCTCATAAAGATACATAAGAGAATACTTATCCATAGGGAAACACTGGGGAACACGAGCCCATAAAGACACATAGGAGAATACTTATCCATAGGGAAACACTGGGGAACATGTGCCCATAAAGATACATAGGAGAATTCTTGCCCATGGGAAAAGATAGGGCAGATATTCCCCAATGTTTCCCTATAGGCAAGCCTGGTTTCCTTATGGGCAAGGGCTGCCATTGGCTTGAATACCTCCCCCCCAGAATCAGAGCCCAAGCTCAAAGCCCTCCACCACTAGGCTGGCATTTAAAACTTCAAACAAAACACTAGGGCCCCAGTCCCAGCCCTTTCCTGAGCAAACTTTGAGAAGTAGGCAGGGTAGACCACCCAATGGTCCCCTCCTGTGTCCCTGCTAGAAGATCCAGGTGTCCCACCTGAGTGCCCTTCCCCAGGTGAAGGGTCAAGGCTTACCTGGGCTGCCTTTGCTCTCTTTTTCTGCAGCCAGGGCCAGAGGAGGGCTGGCAGAGCACTGACCAGAGTCCTACCACTTACTTGGTGCTGCTGACTTCATCCTGCTCCAAAAGCCCTTCAGGGATCTGATCTCCTCCCACTTTTTGGCTTTCTGACTTGCTTCTTCTTTTGGTGCCTCCTGCTGACACTTAGCTGAGCAGCTGCTGGGAATCCAGTAAAAGAGGGAGATCAGCCAGCTTCTGTCTCCAAAGGCGACTGTGAAAAGTTTCCTTGGCCATGAGGGGTTTTTATAACAGGGTTTGAGGAAATTCCAGGGAAGGTGAAAGGTGTGGCCATTCACACTAATTGTGAAAAGAAAAAAAAAGGGGTGTAATTTTTAGGGGGGAAAAAAACAAGGCAAGGAAGGGGAGGGTTTAATAAACTGGGATTCTGGTAAGTTTTCAATGGGGTTGGATCCCTCTCTGGGTACATCAGGCCCATGGGAATCAGATATCTCCTTAAAGTCTCATGGATTTCAATGGGTCTCTTCTTAAGTGGAACTTTTTTAAAAATGACTTAGCTCAGGGCTCAAAAACATAAGATGCTTTGCTCTGTTTTCAGTGGGTCTCTTCTTAAGAATATGACTTAGAGCCCATTCACACTGCATTTTAACCTGGGCTCCATTTCGATTTAAGTGAGGGTCATTCATACTTCCATTGGGTTTTCATGACCCGAATTGGGGGGTTGTTCACACTTGCCCTGGGGTTTCCTGACCTGAATCGAGGGTCATTCATACTTGCGCTGGGGTTTTCTGACCCGAATTGGAGGGGCGTAGTGTAAATCCCCCTTAACCCAGGTTTTTTTTTTTTTGCCGTGGGTTTTCTTGTGGTTCTTTTCAAAAGAAAAATTTTTTTGCCAGTGTGAACTTGAAAATCAATCTGATCTGATTCCTTCCTTCCTCCTCCTCTCCATCAGCCACCCCCATTCTTGCCTCCTTCCATCCACCTCCGTTTGCCACCCCCGTTCTTGCCTCTGATTGCCCCCTCAGTTCTTCTCCTTCCTCCTCTTCCTCTCCCTCAGCCACCTCCACTCTTCCTCCACTCCCCCCCTTCTGCCAGGATCGTGGCAATTTATCCCATTGCCAACTGTAAATGGAATCCCGGGATAAAATGCCACAATCCTGGCAAATCAATGCCACGGAGAGATTCGATCGTAGCATTTCTGAGAAATAACCTGGTTCCTACACCAGGTTATTTTTTCAGTGTGAATGGGCCCTTAGCTCAGGGCTCAAAAACATAAGATGCTTTGCTCTCTTTTCAGTGGGTCTCTTCTTAAGTGTAACTTTAAAAAGAGACTTAACTCAGGGCTCAAAAACTTAGGTATTTTGCCCTGTTTTCAGTGGGTCTTTAAAAAATGACTTAGCTCAAAAACTTTTTAATGGGTCTCTTCTTAAGTGTGACTTAAAAAAAAATAACTTAGCTCAGGGTTCAAAAACTTTAAGATGCTTTGCCCTCTTTTTAATGGATCTCTTAAGTGTGACAGTAAAAAAATATGACTTAGCTCAGGGTTCAAAAACATAAGATGCTTTGCCCTGTTTTCAGATGGTCTCTTCTTAAGTGTGACTTTAAAAAATACCTTAGCCCAAGGCTCAAAAACTTAAGATGCTTTGCCCTATTTTCAGTGGGTCTTTTGCTAATCACAAGAACAGCCTAATTATCAATTCACACAGCTGGATAACTATCCCTGAAGTAGGGTTGCCAGGTGTTCCTTATTGAAAGGTATGATCTTTATTTGAGGATCAGAGAAAGCTTGTTCCTTATTGTACTGGGAAGTGTCCTTAACTATAGCTAGACCAGCTTTAGCCTTTTCTGGAGAGGAATAACTTAGCCACATGCTCAGGCACTGCTTACTTCCCAGCAATGCACTGTATGTGGAGCTGCCTTAAAAACTGCAGCTACTGAAAAATGCAGCATCAAGAGTGCTCCCTGGAATTCTAGTTCAAAAGGAACTGTCTGCCAATACATTTCCAGTCTGAATTCAAGGTGTTAACAATAACATTTAAAACCCTAAATGGTTTGGGACCTCCATACTTGAGGGAGTGCTCCACGATATTTGCCTGAGATGTGAGAACTATTGAAGGGGCCCTTCTCTGAATCTCACCAGTAGAGGAATTACATTGTGGGAGGATACATATTTTGGGATGGGGGCTCTTCATAAAGACAGAAACATGATGCATCATGTCATTTATGCATGTAGACAAGTGTGTAAATTTTATGGAAAAATACGTGGTGATCTTAACTGAAATTAATACTTTCATTTGCTATTTCGGCAGAACATAGATTTGTAGTAGCTGCTTCCTATTTTATCAGTCCTGCAGATCATGAATTTCAGCTGCCCTTATTGCTAGTTTGCAAACACTGCCCCGAAGGGGAGCCTGCCTGGTATAACGGCTTGAGTGTTGCACTATGTCTCTGGAGACCAGGGTTCAAATTCTGTCTCAGCTATGGAAACCCACTGGGTAACTTTGGATAAGTCACACTCTCTCAGCCTCAGAGGAAGACAAAGGCAAATCCTCTCTGAACAAATCTTTGGCCTGTTACACAGACTGCCAAAATAAAGCTGCTTCGGGTCTCTTTGGAGGTATGCTATTTAAATGATGCATGCATCCGAAGAATCCGGAAGCTGCACCAAAGCTGCACTGAAGTGCTTAGGAATGGAGTGTGGCTTTGGCGTGACCTCTGGACTCTTAGGACCCATGCATCATTTAAACAGCATACCTCCAAAGAAACCCGAAGCAGCTTTATTTTGGCAGTCTGTAACAGGCTTTTGATAGGGTTGTCTTGGGGTTGTTATAAGTCAGAAATGCCTTGAGGGCACACAACAACCACCCTGAAGGGACAAACACTCTTGCTTCTGAGCATGAACTCCCTCTGAAACAGAAAGCACAATTGCCTATCCCCTGAAATTGCCCTCTGAATTTCATGTGCTTTTCCCTGAACTTTTTATTGTCTCTGAAGAGCAAAGCCAGTAATGAAATAAGGAAACAATCCTTTGTATTTCTCAGAAAGTAGAGCTGCATGGGCATTGATTTAAGGTAGACTGATTAGGATTGATCTGTAAGCCCTAAAAGTTCATGGATAAATGTTGTGCTTTGTCTGTCAGCCCCAAGCTGGGCAAAGACCAGGAGAAGATGCTGACCGCGCAATCCTAGGAGTTGTAGTCCACAAAAGAAACTTCTCCAAGTTCTCAGTGAAGAAGATAAATGCCATTACTGGGACAAGTCCTACTGCTTCTCTAGTTGCGGACCTAAGTCAAAAGAAGGACTGGGAAAAACACCTGTCAGTTTGGATTTCTAAGGTGTTGAATAACTACAAATTACAGGATAATATCCTACCTCTTCCTGAAATCTAGGATTATGGTTGAATGCTGGAGTTCACAGACTGGAGTGCTTTTAGACTACTCATTGTGGTTACTGGGACTGTAGACTATTAATATGAAGCAACCAAATTAACTTCTGAAAAATGTTTTTAAGAATTCTTATATTATTAACCATATGTGGGGCAGCAGGAATCTAACTCAAGAAAGGTGGGTAATTGACATACTGAGCATCACATTGTCAATGGTATAGTAAAGATTGGTTTCCAGGTAGAAAAAATTCCAGGTATATAGTCACATTTCTCAGTTTCAGAAACATTCAGGTCACAAGTGTAGGAAGGGTTCATTTCAAAATGGCGAAATAAGTGGTTCTTACACACTGGCTGGTGTGAGGCAGCAGATTCTGAGTGTTGGGGAAAAGGACAAGACATTGTTAGTTATTTAATATGTCTTTACTATATTTTTAAGAGACAGGCACTTGTGGGATTTTTTTTACCTGCCTGCCAAAATAATAATAACAGAGGTTTGCCATTGCTTTCTCCTGAGGTTGAGAGCATGTGAATTGCCCAAGGTCACCATTGGGTTTCGTGGCCAAGTGGAGGTTTGAAGCATGGTTTCCAGAATCATAGTCCAATGCTCTAACTACTACACTATTCTGGCTCTTATACCAGTTCAATTCTACTTTACCTATCAGGGCTCCATCCTAAGGATTCCTGGGACTTGTTGTCTCAGATCCTTATAATTATCTATTCAGGACAGTGGACTAAAGCCCTCTAGTAGAGAAGTCTAAGGACCTCGCCAAACTATATATCTGAAGATGCCACTGTTTGGAGCCATAACAGTTAAAGTCGTATGAAATTGATACCATGGTGTAGTGTAGTGCAGATACAGCCGGTGCCTTCCACTTATCCAAGGGGAGCAGCCTAGTTTAGGTGGCACAAGGCAGACCCCATGAATTATGCAGCCCTCACCACTGGTGCTCACCACCTGCAGAATCTGGTGCTTCAGACAACATATTCCCTTACTCTACTTAATAATTTGACTGGAAAAGGTTCTCTAGCCCAAGGATAAGTTGAAGGTAAATCAGTATCCACTGCGGTAAACTGGCAAATGATTCCGATTCCCATTTTTCCTAATAGAATTCAAAGGCATAGGAGTTTATCACATGGGATGGATCTCGTGCAGAAACTGGGTTTAAACTGGGGGGGGGCACAAAAGCGGGCAGTTTTTCAGACGACATTCAGGGTTAACCGGAACAGAAAGTAGGAAAAAACCACAAAAATGGGTTGTTTTTCAGATGACGTCAGTCTTAATGAGAATTAATGTGACATTAACCCAAATGGAAACTAGACAAAACCCGCTCCTTTTTACTTTTGGAGAATCCCCAAAGTAAAAAGGGGAGGGTTTTGTCTACTTTGTTTGGGTTAATGTCACATTAACCCCATCATGTATGAAAAACTACCCACTTTTGCAGGTTTTTTTCTGGTTTTCAAATCCTGTTTCTGCATGGGATTTTTGCAGTTTGCCCCCATGTGATAAACTCCATAGCCATGTTAGTATGGAAAATCAGTGTGCAAAGGGATCTTGTAGCACCTCTGAGACTAACTGTAAAAAAGAAGTTGATAGCATGAACTTTCCTAGACTCGAGCCTACTTTCTCAACCAGCTTACATAGGTCTGTCTCTGGACTCCTCACTCCACCGAGAAAGTAGTCTATGCATCCGAGAAAGTAGTCCCAAGTCTTTGAAAGCTCATGGTATTATCTTCTTTCTTTCAGTTAGTTTCAAAGGTGCAACAAGATTCCTTTGCATACTGATTTTTCCTAATAGTAGGTACACACAGATGACCTTTGACTCTGAAGCTGGACTGTTGAAATTAAGAAAGCTGGCTGGTGGAGGGGGGAGAGTGGTTATAACCAAGAGTGAATTTGGGGGGATGGGGCAAAGGATTGTGAGCTGAGTTCAGTTCTGGTCTTGAAGACAAATTCCTAGTCTCAGAGTCAGAACATTCTCAGAAGCAGTCTGTGTAAGCCTTTTGAATGCAACACTGCTTGGTGGGTTTTGCTATTCTAGTTAATGGAAAACAATGTTGGTCCAAAAAGCCTGAAGCCTTCCTGCTTAACGTGATCGCAGAGGATGGGCAGGATCATACAGGAACATAGTAAACTAAATTATAGTTGTTATCTCAAATGTAGCAGGCCAAGTGGAAGTAGACCAAGTTTCTATAGATATTTTTGCTAACACTCATCATGAACGTACAGTTTTGGTTTTTGCATTTTCTTAGCATGTGGCCTATATACTGCATACGGCAGTCTTCTGTTTGAAGGGCAGTCCAGTCCAAAGCAGATTTAAAAGACTACGAAACCTAAGAACAGGAGCCTTGAAGTTACCTATCATCCATTCACTGCTTGACAGCAGATTAGGCAGCCAAACAAAGATCACCTGGGGCCCATTCACAGTACAGAATCATATTATTCCATTTTAATTGCCGTAGTTGTGCCATAGGGAATCCTAGGATTTGCAGTTTAGGGAGGCATATTTAGAATTATCGGCCTCTATTGAAAATCTGAGGATTCCATAGGGAACTATGGCAATTAAAAGTAGAGTCATACGGCATTTCCACACTGCAGAAATAAAGCAGTCTGACACCACTTTAACTGTCATGGCTCCATATTGTGGAATTCTGGGATTTGTAGTTTGGTGAGGTAGTCAGTCTGGTCTGTCAGAGAGGTCTGGTGCCTCACCAAACAGCATATCCCAGTATTCCATATTACAGAGTCATGGCTGTTAAAGTGTTAAACGGCTTTATTTCTGCAGTGTAGATATGTTGTTGTTTTAGTTGTAGTTGTTATTGTGTGTCTTCAAGTCGTTTTTATTACTTATGGCGACCCCAAGGTGAGTTTATTCAGAGCGGGTTTGCCATTGCCATCCTCTGAGGTTGAGAGAGTGTGACCTGCCCAAGGTCACTTATTGGGTTTCATAGCCAAATCAGGTTTCAAATCCTGGTCTCCAGAGCTATAGTCCAAGGCTCAAACCACCACACCACACTAGTGTAGTGATACAACAGTGTAGTGTGAAAGGGCACTTTGTGTGCTGATGACTATAGATATGTGGAGTGCGGTAATAGTGCTATAATTGTGTAATGTGAATGGGCCCCAGTCTCATTCTCTGGTGAGATATATGGTGCCTTTTTAAAAATTACAAAAGTCATTTTTAAATTGGCATCTGTTAATTTGCATATACAAGTTTCATAAAATCTATGCCTCTTTTCTTTTATGCAAGGAGCTTGATGCTTTTATGGGGACAGGAAGGTAATGTGTAAGTGGTCATCCTATTGAAACAAATAGAGGAGAACAGCCATCTTGGAGCAATCCACAGTAGATTAATCTGATTTGTTTAAAAAGAGAAAGGGGAAAGTGAAAGTTAGCAGGATAAGAAAATTCCTGGTAGAGAGGATTAATTGGGATTTATATCCTGAAATGTTGAGTTCAAGCACAGCAAGAACCTTCCTGCAAAAAATTGCAGCTAGGGGGTATAATTGCCCACAGTTGTTGCGTGAGCCTTAGTTAGGACTGTATAGGATGCAATGATTTTACTACTGGAAATCTGTTTTTCACATTGCCTGTTATTAACAGAAGTAGGGAAATTTGGAATGTGGTTTACAAAGGACACACTGTTATAGGGACATATTGTTTTGTCCTATAGAGTGAGGAACTTGTCTTTTTTCTCTGCTTTTGCCCCTTGCTTAATGGCCTTTTGTGGCTGGTACTTATTCTAAAGTACTGAATTTGTATAATTGCAGTAAAGGTAAATGAAATATAAGCCCATGATCTGCAGCAGCAGACAACAAGTAGCCAAGGGACAGTGGTGTAAACACACACTCTTGCTTTTTGCAATTCTAGGACTGCAGCATATTTGGGTGCTTGCTTCTCCTCCCTGTCCAGACTCTGCATTTGTAGACAAAAAAAATCTGACAGGTTCAAATTAGTCTTTAAAGGGATCGTATATTACTTATGACTGACACATTGTTCGCCCTACAGTGAAAGTCCTTAGATATGTTTACTTCATCAATCAAATCTGCAAATTAAACTTGGGCTTGTCATCCAGTGCCCAAATCACAACAAAGTATGCTGAACATTAGACCCATGTATATGAGGAAAAGTGTGTGCTATGACAAACAGAAGTCTTTTGCCACTTGCAGGAGCTCTGCAAAAAAAGAAAGAAAGAAAGAAAGAGTCAAATTTACAATTTAATCTACAAACTCATGCTTTGGCCAATAACATAATATGTTTCTATTATTCCTTTTTCAGTGGGTACTGATCCTGTAAAAACCTATCCTTAAAACAGGGGCAGATAACATTCAGAGGTCAGGAAGCTACAAAAGCTTCTCTTGGGACTTTGGATAACTATTGAACATTTTTAAACACTTGTACATCCAAAGACTGAATATCTTCTAAAATGCAAGCCTAGTTTGCAGTTGGCACTAGCCAGGCTTACTGGTCAGTCATGGTTACCCTACTTGCTCTTGCAACAACCACATATTGAAAGAGAGATGCAGTGGTTGTAGAAGAGCAGTCATTTCAAGGTCCAATTGCCGTTAGTGGGAGTTCTCATTGAGGAATAAGTGACATGGCTTTTTAATTTGGATATTCTAAAAAATGTGCTCTTATGACTCTATTTTAATGGTTTTATACCACTATATTTTAACTGTTGGCTTTATATCTTTTTAACTGTGTTTTTATTTTAATGTGCCGTACCCCACCTCAAACCTTGAGCAGAGGTGGGAAAGAAATAAAATAATAATAATAATAATAATAATAATAATAATAATAATAATTATCATCTGTCTGAAAACTTGCTAAAGTTTGGATTGTGTGTAGGGGGGGATACAGCCTGAACATTAGAGCTTGAAAAACTACTGAAAAATGCTTTTCCCAATTTTTCAATTAATCTATGCTCATATGGAAATGTATACCCTGTTTTCTCCTCCAAAACCAAAATATTGAAAATGTCTACAGGACATCTTTCTTGGAGAGGCATTCCATCTCCTTTTTGTTAGTCAGAGAGTGAGGCAGCCATATCATGCAGCTGATACTGTATTGGGTTGCCATAAAAGAACAGCTAAGTTATTTAATTTATTAGTACTATCCTTTAAAACACAACAATTACTTTCTTCTGCCTGAGGGAACAGAGGATGTGGCCATATTTCTGTATAAAATAATTTAATTTCAACATTTGCTACTCTGCCTGAGGCAGCAAAATACAGTATATTGGGCCAGCCATGAATTCATTGAAGAGCATACCTTTGGCAATGCTGACTGGGGAATTCTGGGTGCTGTGGTCAAAAAATTAACTTTTCCAAGCTGTCATACTTCCTGCAATCCTATATTTCCAGGATCTGTTGCTGGGTTTTTAAAAATTCTAGCTAACTCAAGCAATCCTTCTTCGAAATTGTTCAAATTGCTCATGTTCCAACCTGCTTCTTTCTCTTTTTTAAACAGAATACAATCGTAAGAGGATATGACAGCAGCAGTTTTTTTGTTAGAAAAACCCCATAGACCAGTGAGTAAGAGCAAAGAAGACTCTGATGTAATACACGAAAAAGAAAAAGAATTTGGGGCTTATAGTACTCAGTAGGATTTAAGTGTTTTGTTTTTTTAAAAAGGCCTTTTGGCCCAGTCCAGAGAATTGTGGAAGTAGTCAAGCTGGAGGGGTTGCAATATGTTCTGCTGAGTCAGTGGAGAAAAAGCATGAAGTGTGGAAGTTGCTTCATTTTCATATAGGAGACATATGGAATAAAAGAGTTGCATGCATATTACTGCATTGCCCTCTCAACCCATATGCCATGAACAGAAGACCTCTGCAACCAATTGTGTGGTGTTCAGGGCAAGGCAGTAGCCTCCTCCATGGTTCACAGTGAATGCGATTATTTTTCAGGATGACAAGATGTTTCCAGTCACTCATAGATATTTCATAGTGGTAATAGTATGTGTATTCAAGTCACCTGTTGACTTAGGCTGACCCCATGAATTTCATAGGGCTTCTTAGACAAAGAGTCTGCAGAGGTGGTTTTTCCAGTTCCTTCCAGCACCTGGTATTCATTGACGGTCTCCCATCCAAGTACTAACCAAGGCTGATTTTGTTTAGCTTCCAAAATCAGATAAGATCTGGTGCCGTTAGGATTATTAAAAACCAATGACCAAAACAAGAATAAAACCAATTACACTTCCAAATGTGGGAGGGCAATGGCTTATACACAGGCTTGTTGAATAGAACACAGATGTGCAACATCTGTCACCCCAGTGATCTCTAGGCTTGATTTAGCTGATCTGGCTGGTTAGGTGCGTGTCCATTTCCTCCTTTTATTGCGCCATGTTTGTCCTTCTTGAAGGTGTGCACTAGGTAGAAGAGGAGGACCATCCCAGAGTGAAGGAGTGTATTGTTATTTGATATTCTGGACTATAGTTCTCAGCATTACAGAGAACAGACCATACTGGCTGAGGCTAATGGATGTTGAATTCCAAAAGATCTAGAAGGCACCAAGCTGAAAAGAGAATAATCACCGCAAAGGGCCTTAAACAACAGTTCGCCCTCCTCCCATGTAATTTTAATATATGTTTTGGGCCCCACTGAATCTTGGTTGCTTTCACACTAAAGTGGCATCCTGTTGGTTAGTTCTAACTAGCGTAGACCCATTCAGTCAATTGTTGAATGGTGAGTCAACACATACACAAATGTAATAGAACAGATGGGTCTACTTTAGTCAGAACTAAAAGATAATTTAGACCCAGGTTGAAATCCTATACTTCTTTAAAAGTAAAAGCTTTCCCTTGACATGTCTGGTCATATCTGACTGTAGGGGGCAGTGCTCATTTCTGTTACTAAGCTGAAGAACCAGTGTTGCCCAAAAACTACTCTGGTGGTTGTGTGGCCATCATGACTGCATTGAATGCTGTTACCTTCCCACTGAAGTGGAACCTATTTACTTGTGTTTGCATGCTTTCGAACTGCTAGTTTGGCAGAAGCTGGGACTAGTGACAGGAGCTCACTCTTTTGCCAACATTCTGACCTTCTGATTGTTATAACTGGCATCTTACCTACTAAGCCACCACATCCTTTTTGTGTAGGGTAAATATCTACCAGCCGAGTTATACAGTGAGCCCGCACCATACGCAGGCTCATTATAGGCAGCTTCCAGCTTACGCGGAAGCCGTTGGGAGAGTGGCGCATGGGCATGGCTGCACAGCATGCACGGCTGCGCAATATGCACAAGCTTGAACATATGCGTTTTTTGCCTTACGCGGGTGGGGGGTCTGGAACGGATCCCCCACATAAGGCAAGGGCAGACTGTATTACACTTCCATTATGTAGTGGCTTGAGCATTGGTCTGTAACTCTGGAGACCATGGTTTGAATCCCTGCTCAGCCATAAAAAACCTCTGAGTGACCTTGGACAAGTCACACAGTCTCAGTGCCTGAGGAAGGCAAAGGCAAACCCCCTCTGAATAAATCTTGCCAAGAAAACTGTATGATTGCTTTGCCTTTGGGTTGCCATAAGTTGGAAATGACTTGAAGGCACACAACAACATACAGAATACCTATGTAGCACAGTATATGTGGTTTGTCAATGCACATGGCTGACATTCTATTGTATAATGCACATTTGCATGCTACTTTTTTAACATTAATACAATGGAATATGTGCAGCAGTTCTGTATAGGGAAATTTTACTGGATATGACTATCATGCATTAGCACTAACAGGATGCTGGCCTAGTTCAGTTTGCTATGTTTTGTTTATTCACTTTTCCATAGGGAATCTACATAGCAGTATCATATCATCATAGTCCTAAGTTTTCCCCATTGATTTCTTCAGGTTTTTTTTCAAGTGGCAGAAAAGTCCAGCATTTTGCAAGGGGAAGAGATGGATGAGTAACACAATTTTCAGGTGTAAGGAGGATTTACTGTTTCTCTTCTGGTTTTATTTAAAGGCATAGTTTTGTCATGCACAGTGATGCACTGGGCAAGTGAACTACCTCTGGCTCCCAGTGCTGCGCTGGAGTCAGGGCTTGCAAGGTTCAAGTGCCAGAATGTTTTGATGTCTAGGAATGATAATGTTATCTGTTCCCCTCCCTCCCTCTTTCTTATTTATACAAAATTCAGCTGTCATTCTCACAGTAGATTGGATCAGAATGGGTTTCCACATCAGCAGTCCTAAGCTATTCCTATTGCAGTTCAAGGTGAAAACCAAGATACACGTGGTCAAGCAATTTCAGAGGGTGTTCAAGATGGCAAAAGTTAATGAGGAAGAATATACAAGCTAGGAGAGGCTGCAGCAGATTGTTTTTTACCTGAGTTTACTAAGAAGGTCACAATTCCACCACCCCCGTTCCCCTGCTGTGTTAATGGAGTGCAAACTACTTCTGCACTTTGGACTAAGTTTGCAGCAACTGAAGTATGAAGGGAAAGTGAGAGGAAGAGAGAGAAACTGGGTCATTGTTTAAAAGCAGCTGAAAAAAGTGAGATGGCTGAGGATTAATCAGGACTGTTTCTACCATTGGAGCATGTCCAGAGGAGGGTGACTAAAATGGTGAAGGGTCTGGAAACCATGTCCTATGAGGGAGAACTTAGGGAGCTGGGTATGTTTAGCCTGGAGAAGAGAAGGTTAAGAGGTGATATGATAGCTCTGTTTAATTGTTTGAATGGGTGTCACATTGAGGCTGGAGCAAGCTTGTTTTCTGCTGCTCCAGAGACTAGGACATGAAGCAATGGATTCAAACTGCAGGAAAAGAGATTCCACCTCAACATTAGGATGGACTTCCTGAGAGTAAGAGCTGTTCAACAGTGGAACACACTCCCTTGGAGAGTGATGGAGTCTCTTTCTTTGGAGGTTTTTAAACAGAGGCTGGATAGCCATCTGTTGGAGGTGCTTTGATTGAGTTCCTGCATGGCAAGGGGTTTGGACTGGATAGCCCTTGTGGTCTCTTCCAATTATATGATTCTACCAAATCAGGACAGTTGGTAGGTATGGGTCTATCAATATAGAACAATGGGGCTGTCTGCATATCAAGGACTTCCTTGCCTTCAGTTTGGAATGTATTATAAGTTAGTATCTACTCTGAAATACTTATGTGCTAACACTGAAATGAAAGGGTGTGTGTGTCACCAATATTTCAAAAATGATTTACAGCCCCTTGATTCCTTTTTATTCATCACCACTTTAAAACTGTGTTGATTTTATGCTCATTTTGTAGATTTAACCAAACACACACACACTAGAATATTTAAATAGTGATGGCGATGAGGAGAGCAGAGAAAGAAGATATTGTTACAATTGTAAAATCTATAGAGTGACAAAGAAATCCTGGAGTTTAGTAAAATGAACAAATATGTAAGTGAGTCATCTCCCTAATGGAACACTTCTGGAGAAATTGATCATATCAGCAGTTAAAGATGAATCAGAATACAGATGAAAGTTGAAAATGTATTTCTTGGAAGGAACTTTCCTTTAACACAATGGCCAAGGTAGCATTAGTGAAAGCTAAAGGCCTGACTGACCTTTGCAAATATATTTCCCTGGAAGAAAAAATTCCTTCCTCAGCGCAGTCGCTTTTAGGATAATCAGTGACAAATTTAAGTAAAAGGCCCTATCTATTGCATATGCTATTATTACCATCTGATACCTCATGTACCTCAAGGTAACAGATCTGGACCATGACATTTTGCTGCCTGAAGTGCAGGCAGATTTTGTGGATGCATCTTGGGTCCTCACCCAGCTAGGACCATGGCTTCAAATGTCTTGCTAAGCTATTTCACCAGCAGCTCTTGATTTATTTGCGCCCCCCCAGTCCCAGGCAATTTGACCTAGCTGCACAAGACAGCCATCAGCTGGGTAAGAGTTTGCTATACTTTGAAATCACTTGTTGTATTTGGGCAGCAGAAATCAGACAGAGTGACAATCAGTTATAGTTTAGGGAGAATGCAGCTACTGAAAGAGTTGTATTGATATATCTATTTGAATATATCCCAAAAGCCAGGAAGACTTTCCTCCAGGTTGTGCCCTAAAGTGCATCAACACTGTAGAAATAATGCAATTTGCCACCACTTTTAATCCTGCAACTCTGTCCTATGGAATTCTGGGATTTGTAGTTTAAGATCATTAGCATTCTCTGCCCAAGAATGCTGGTACTTCAACAAAGCCCAGGATTCTGTTTGATAGAGCCATAGTAGGTAAAATGCTGTCAAACTGCATTATTTTCACAGTGTAGATGCACCTCTGGTGATCTTCCTTTAAATTATTGCATTCATTTTTCCTCAAGGAGTTGTGTGAGTTATCCTTGGTCAACCCATTCCTATTGTAGTTGCAAATAGGTTACCAGACAGGACTGTCCTTGGCTGTGAGATATCAGCACCAAATCCTGAGATCTAGGGATGATACCCTTGTGATGTGTGTGGGGAGGGGAAGCCCCTGGTGATGTCATAAAACATGTTACATTAAACGTCAACCACAGTTGCACAGAGCACCATTCAAAGAAAAAAAACACATCCAGATTTAACAAATGAGGAAACTTTATATACATATACCTTTCAAGACAGTACTCTTGCCTTGATATTCACCTCCCCCACATGCTCTGAGGATCAGGGACCCCCCCTGCCCTGCAGGAACTCACAATCTGAGCACCTCCCAACAGATGACCATCCAGCCTCTGTTTAAAGACCTCCAAAGAAGGAGACTCCATCATTCTCCAAGGGAGAATGTTACTCTTGAACAGCCCTTACTGTCAGGAAGTTCCTCCTAATGTTGAAGTGGAATCTCTTTTCCTGTATCTTGCATCCATTGTTCTGGGTCCTATTCTCTGGAGCAACAGAAAACAAGCTTGCTCCATCCTCAATATGACATCCCTTCAAATATTTAAACAGGGCTATCATATCACCTTTTAACCTTCTCTTCTCCAGGCTAAACATAACCAGCTCCCTAAGTCTCTCCTTGTACAGCATGGTTTCCAGACCCTTCACCATTTTGGTCGTCTTCCTTTGGACACGCTCCCGTTTGTCAACATCATTTTTGAATTGTGGTGGCCAGAACTGGACACAGTATTCCATGTGAGGCCTGACCAAGGCAGAATAGAGTGGCACAATTACTTTCCTCGATCTAGACATTTTACTTTTATTGATGCAGCCTAGAATCACATTGGTCTTTTTAGCTGCTCATGTTCAACTTGTGGTCTGCTAGGACTCCTAAATCCCTTTCACACATAGTCTCATTAAGCCAAGTATGCTCCATCTTACATCTGTGCATTTCATTTTTTCTGCCTAAGTGCAGTATCTTACATTTCTCTGTGTTGGAATTCCTTTTTTAAGCTTTGGCCCAGCTTTCTAATCTATTAAGGTCATTTTGAAATTTGATCCTTTCCTCTGGAGTAGTAGCGGTTCCTCCTAATTTGGTGTTATCTGCAAATTTGATGAGCATGCAAACACAGCTTGATGTTAGTGGGAGAAAGATATATTTTGCATGAACTGTTTTTCCAAATAGAAAATATTATTTTTATTCCAACTATGACAATGTTAATGACAACAGTAGTAATAACAACAGCAACAGTAATATTTCTTAACCACCTCTTTCTATGGAACAACAAAGGTGGGGAACAACAGATTAAAATACAGCAATAAATAGATGCATAACACAGTTTAGATCTTTAGGTATTCCCTTAATTATAGATGAGGGATGCGGTGGTTTAGCAGTTAAGATACCAATTTTGACGATCGGAAGATGGGAAGGTTGGAAGTTTGAGGCCCGAGTGCTGCATGATGGGGTGAGGTCTCATCACTAGTCCAAGCTTCTGCCAACCAAGCAGTTCAAAAGCACGCAAATGCAAGTAGATAAATAGATACCACTTCAGTGGGAAGGTAACAGTGGCCCCATACAGACAGGCCAAAATAAAGCTGCTTCTAGTCACTTTGGAGGTATGCTGTTTTAATGATGCATGCATTGTATGAGGCCGTAAGCCACACCAAAGCCACACTCCAGTCCTAAGGAGTGCAGCATAGCTTTGGTGCAGCTTCTGGCCTCTTAGAATGCATGCATCATTAACACAGCATACCTCCAAAGTGACCCGAAGCAGCTTTATTTTGGCCTGTGTGTATGGGGCCAGTATTTGGTGCAGTCATGCTGGCAACATGACCCCCAGGGCAGTCCTTGAACAATAACTCTTTGGCTTAGTAATGGAGATGAGTGCTACCCTCTACAGTTGGTTACAACTAGACATTCATGTCAAGGGACTTCCTTTTTTTTTTTTTTTTTTTGCGGCTCGGGAGCTCATGGCTACCAATGTCAAGGGACTTCCTTTACCTTTTACTTTTAATTATAGGTGAGCAAAATGTGGCTTCTCTTTTATTTTTATTTAAGGCATTACTGTATATCCAGTCCACCAGCATTCCTGAGGCAATACACAACTGGCTAAAACAGGGAAAAGAAGTTGTTGAACTGCCAACTTCCAGCATTCTTTCGCTCTGGCTGTGCCACTTGGAGTTGCAGTCTAACAACATTTGGAGAGGCACACACTGCCGACTCTTGAGTGGAGAGCTGGCATGGTGTAGTGGTTTGAGTGTTGGTCTATGACTCTGGAGGGTTTGAATCCCTGCTTGGCCATGGAAACCCATTGGGAGACCTTGGGCAAGTCGGTCTCTCTCAGCTTCAGGGAGAGACCATGACAAAATCACCTCTGAACAAATCTTGCCAATGAAGGCCCATGATAGTATTGCCTTAGAATTGCCGTAGATCAGAAGCTTGAAGGGACATAACAATAGCATGTCTTGGGCACATATCAGAGCAATAATAATTATATTATTTTTAATTAATTAGAAATAATGTATGAAGCATCCCTACACACCACAGTTTTTGCAGAGGGGCAGTGAGGAAATTTCTCATGATTTTCCCAGTGACCACTTATTGTAATCAGAGAGTTGGGATGGTGAAATATCACCTGAAAAGGAAGTTCCAACTCAAGGAAAAATAGGTACTTGCAGTGACAAATCTCTTGTGTGTTTCTGTTGTGCTAGAAAAGGCTCAGCAGGAAAAGCCTTCGGTATGACTGGGACTGGAGATTTATTCCATTTCCTGTGATCAGTCTCTCTTGGGAAATCCAGGACATTCTTCTGTTTCCCATCCTACCATATGCACCCAAAATGCAGTGGGAAGGGGGAAAGAGGAGGGGAAGAGTATACTCTGTGAAATATCACACTTTATTTTGAAAAGCCAACATAATGAAGTTACACAGATGGGAAGGACAAACATGCGAGGTCATTGGAATGAGTTCTTATGTGCAGAGATTAGTAAACTTGGAGGAATGTTCTGTGGGAAAACGTTAGGAAGATTGGAATTGTCAATCTGAGTTATGACGTACAGCGTGCAGTCATCAGCAAATAGGCCTCAACTGTGTTTTCTCCTGTCATCATTCAAGTTCCTTTCCAATGACTTACATAGAAGAGAAACAATGGAAATACCAATGTTTCACTTATAAAGAGCTGGAAGGGCCTCTACCTCAAAAGAGTTCCAGGCTGTCAGAAACTTGAGCATAGATTTATTGATTGGTTATGTATGTAGATTTATTGATTATTTATGAGAGTAGATTAATTGCTTGACTCTGACCTTTCTGCCAAAAACTGGGGTTTGAGGCAGCTCACAACAAGATTTATAAGATAAAATAAAAGATTATGACGTTAAAACATATCTCAGTCTGAAACCCCAATCTTTTCCCCCAAAAAGAACTTGAGTTTTAAAAAAGCACAGCTCCTTTCTCAACATCAATTAGGCCTCCTTGAATAAAAGGATTACATTTTCTGGACTGTGGAATCCAGAATAAATTCTACAATCCATGCTGCATGCTGAGTTGGTACCTAGTTTACTGGATGGATGATGAAACTATCTGACAGGTCAGATCAAAGGTTTGACTACTTTAGCAACCATGAATAGCCATCCAGATGCTTCTGGGAAGACCCAAGACTTAACTCAAGATTTAAAATCAAAATCTTCTTCCTCTCTGACATTGAACCATTAACAATTATAACATCTGTTAAAGCTTCCCTCAAAGGTGCCAGAAAGGGAGGGAAGGGTTTTTTCCTGCTTCTTCTCACCAGTTTTATGGCTGGAGTGAATTGAATGACAATACGCAGGTCCATCTATCCATCCTTCCTTCCTTTGCTTAGGCTTCTGTCACATGGATACTTCACTGTGCAGAAGAGGTAAACTGATTAGACTTAAAACCTTCAAGCTTTCATAGACCCGCTGTGAGGACAGTATGGCCACCTGGTGGTCTGCGGACCATAGGTTAAGAACCACTGATCTAGAGGGATATCAATGCAAGCAGAGGCTACTCCCCTTCTTGATCATATGGGGACCAGAGACAAAGGGCACTAAACCATGGGCAATAAAATTTCAAATCCATGGCCAAGAATGAGAGTCTGCCTACATTGATATCCCTCTAGACCAGTGATTCCCAAATTTTTGTCCTTCAGATGTTTTGGACTCCAGCTCCCAGAATTCCTGACAGTTAACCAAACTGGCTGGTTTCTGAGCAGTGAAGTCCAAAACACCTGGAGAACCACTGTTAGGGACCCACTGCTCTAGACCATCTTAACTGACAACAGAAATAACGTCTGAGAGAAAATGCAGGCCTTTGATTCTAACATAAGTCATTTTTTTCTGTATGTTTTTTTAGCACCTTTGGCTCATGAAGACACAAGCTTCAAAAACTTTTATACTGTATTTTGTGCTTTTTAGTTGACGCAATAAACATGTCCCTGATTTGTGGGTTTTGTTGAAGGTACGCACATGCACATGTAAATACATAGATAAATCTAATTGATTAAATTGTTCAATTTAGTTGAAACAAAACAATAGGAATCAAGCCTAAAATAGCAAAATCAAAAGATTAAAAAAGCCTTTTATATATTACAGCATAAGGGCTAGCCTAATGTGCGCAGTCAGATATTTCTGCTAGTCTGATAAAGATGTTATTTTAATTGTTTTGTAGATTTTTATCCCAAATTAACACTTAATTCATGAAAGAATGGAAATTAGGATTTTTTGTCCACCTTATTTGGGCAAGACTTCCATTTTTTGTAGGAAGCACTCTTTCCTTTTATATTTCCTTATTTCCGCTTGTTAACCACACTGGCATCCTCTTGCACTTGATGGTACTTTTCCTGCGGTCCACTCTCCAGTGGACCTTTTACAATTGTGGTTTTAAATGACCTCCAAGCCTTTGGGGGATTTTTAACCCCCCTTTTCAACTTCCTTTTAACTATCCCTCTCTGGGTTCTTTCCTCTTTTGAAATCAAATGTGGTTGCCTTGTGCTTGATTGGCAGTTTTTGATTTCATGAAATTGTGAAGGCAGTGAGATCTCTTTTCGTTCTTTCATTCAGTTCCACAACTCATTCATCTTGTCCCACGTTCTGTACAAAGGTGACGTTTGAGAGCACTTTCAGTTGGTTCCATGTTCAATGGTTGGTATATATTGATTTACATGCAATCCTAGGGTGTTTGGATACAACAGAAGGCATTAGCTCTGCCCTTCCTCCAACGTGCCCTGATTTTATTATTCATGGGGGATCCTGGAACCAGCCCCTTTCTGGCACAAATGTGCATGGTGAGCAACTAGACTTGCTTAGATTGTAATGTGTACGGTCATTCACAGTTGTGGTGGCAAGGATTGATAGGAACTGCAATCCAATAATATAGGGAGGTGTGATGTCCAGCCAGGACTGTTTGAATCTCCCCCTGCATTTTCTTTCATATTAGTTCAGGTCATACTATGTTTTAGTGTAGGAAATGTTCATTGTATTAGTTGTGGGAGGAGCTATAAGATCCCCTGCATTTTTTCCAGGTTTGGTTTGCCCCTTCCCAGCATGCTCTGTTTAGCTAGAGGCTTTTAGTCTGGAGCAGTCTTTGCTGTGAGCAGGCAGAGAGCTGTCTTTTGGTGGCAAACAGGCCCAGACAGCCGGAAAGAGCATTTCTTACACGTTAGCCAATTTAGTTACCAAGAGCAAGTTAGCCAAATCAGTTACCAGGAATTAGTTAGCCATTTTAGTTACCTACATCAAGTCAAAGAATTCAGGAGTTGAAAGACCCTGCACCAGCTCCATTGAATGAGGAGATCAAACCAAGAGAGAGGACATCCTGAAGACTGCTGAAACTCAAACTGTAAAGTATCTTTTATCTAGAGCTGGGGAGGAGAAAACTCTTTATTTTTGTTCTTTAAATTAAACTTCCCCCTTTTTGAACTTTACATTCAGCTTCAGAGCCTTTTTGGGTAAAAGAGTTTGATTTCACCAGGGTACCGGCGTTGCACACCCAAACCTGCCACCACCTTTAGTTGTGTGTCTTCACAGGAGGTGTTCTAGATGAGAACAAGGCCACATAGCTTGAAAAACCCACAAAAAACTATGGATGCTGGCTATGAAAGCCTTTGACTTCACAATATCAGGAAGGTCACATACCATTTGAGATCCAGCATGGTATAGTCAGTGGTTTGAGCACAGGACTATGACCCTGGAGAACAGGGATCAATTCTCCACTGACCATGGAAACCCATGGGTGATCTTGGGCGAGTCACAAACTTTCAGCCCTTTAGGTTACAAGGGTTGTAGTAAGTTGGAAATGTTGTGAAGGCACACAAGACACATCTAGGGTATTATTCCACTTTCTAATGTCAGACTTGTGTCCCTGTAGCCTCTTGAATAGAGACAGTCCTATTCAAAAACCAGAAGCAAAGCATCTCGGTCTTGCTGGACATACATCTTGTTCAGTGGCTATGAGATCCTAAGCTGGACTTAAGTGCTCAGGATTCATGTTTATGGTTATTAAACCATAAAGGCGGTTTAAGACAATGGCAAACAACCTCTAAAGAAATCTTACCAAGAAAACCCCATGATAGGTTCACCTTAGGATCACCCTAAGAAATGATTTGAAGGCACAGATTGTCAGATGTAACTATGAAGCTGGAGTGCGACCATCACACTTACATTTGACAGTGCAGTCTTGGCCCTAGTCTCGAACTTAAAAGAAGTAGGATTCACACACACACACATTTTAAAAGAATGAAAAGAGAAGCAGCTGAATTGGAACATATTTACGATTTCCAATCTGTTAGCAGAGATTGAACAGAAATGATGCTTTCTTGGCGCATTATATCTATTCATATAAAGGTTCTCACAAACACAGTTTAACTACCAAATTCTCCTCAGAGGCATCTCTGACTGAGGCAAATGACTTTCAGTAAGCAAATTTACATTGGGCTGTACTCTCAAAAGTGCATCTGAAGGCAATCAATATTTACAAAAGCTCATACTGAAATAAACCACCTAGGTTGTATCTACACTGCATATTTAACATTGCTTTAACTGCCATGGCTAAATGCTATGAAATTCTGGGATTTTTAGTTTTGTGACATATTTAATCTTCTGTCAGAGAGCTCTGGTGCAACAACCAATTACAAATCCAAGGATTCCATAGGATGGAGCCATGACAGTTAAAGGGTCAAATTGTATTAATCCTCCAGTCCCCTGCTTTTTAATTTTTATTTCTGGGAACTGTTTGGCCTCAAAATCCCATCAAGCACACCAAAACTGTGCATAAATGACACAGTTTACCTCCCCACCCGGCTTCTTTAAACCTTTGAAATGGTTGCCAAGTGGCTGAAGTGGGAATCAGAATTAATGTAATGCCACTTCCAGTACACCATTGGTGTGGGGAAAACTTGGGACCAATGCCATAGAGCTGCCCACCCTTGGTTTCAAATGAAGAATAGGTAGCCCTTGCCATGAGCAGTAAGATGTGGCACACCAAAAGCTTGACAATATACCTATTTTTTAAATTTAAAAAAACATACCAAATGTTCCTGAGCAAATGCAGTTAAAGAACAGGTAGAAGAAGGAAGAAGCAAACTGATGGTTCTTGTAATGTAAGTAAGAGGTGTGGGTCTTTCAAGAACTTTATTATGACTAGTGAAGTTCATACAATACCAACAGGAGGGTTGAGCAATGTGGTGGCTAAGTTTGCAGATAATACTAAGTTATTTAAGATGGTGGCCTGCGCAAGAAAAAATGGGGTTCTCTCCCTATTTATTTCTATATTAAGGTTTCCATTTTCTTTCATTATTAGTTCAAATGTTTTTGCATTTATTTCAACAGAAAATATTCCGCTGTCAGTAACCCTGGACATGTCCCACCAAAGGGCACCAATTTTCTTTTCTTTATCACCTTTGTAGTTTATGAAAGGTGTGTGTGTCCTTCCTCTGAACACATCTTTACCTGCCAGCATTGGACCAGAATCCTTTTTTTCTACATCAGAATTTGAGGCGTTCTACTACTAATATTAGTGGGTAGGAAACAATAAAGGCCCATTTGAGCCCATTAAATGTAAAAGCACCGCTCTGTGTTAACAAGCTGGACAAAAGGCATTCCATTTCCCCCAAACTTTTATTTAAAAGCCCTAAACAAAGTTTGACAAAAGTTTTCAAGTGGAATTACTCCATCAGGTGGGCCAAAAGAGGCATGCCCCCACCCAGCCCAGCCCAGCCCTCTGTTCATGTACAAAACAGAAAGGGACAACAGTGGATGCATTGGGCCCCTTGAAGGGACATTTATAACTGAAAACCACAAAGGGGGCTTCAGTTAAACATGACCACCCTTTAATTGGGTGTATGTGTTTTCCTTCCCAGACCAGCTAAAGGGTAGTTGTTTTTTTCTGTACTACCCCCAACATGCAGAATATAGAAATAAAGGCAAGTTCTGGGTTTCAACCAGTAGACAATGGTTTGTATTGAGCAAGAAACAAAAACCAAAAATAAATGCAGCAACCCCCAGAGCATCAAGGGAAACCATCGTCATCATCCTCAGCCATTTCCTTGGCAAATTCTAGGTCCTGCTGCTCACGCTCCCGGCGCTCCTGTGAACCAAAAGCAATCATATGATGCAGTGCGACTTCACTGGCATGGGACAACACTGAGCTGTTCTGTAGGCTGGGATCAATAACACTTCCCTAAGAAGAATTAACATATGAAGTCTCATGGGACAATTTTAACAATGGCCCAGGTTTGTTTTTAATTGTCATTAACTTCAACTCATGGCAATCCTATAAACAAAAGACCTCCTAGTCATCCTGCTATAAACAGCCCTGCTCAGGTCTTGCAAGCTCAGGGAATGTCCAGATACTTGTCACAAAGTATGGACACGAGTTAGTTGCAAACAAGCATTCCTTTCTCTTTTTAAAAATTGAATACAACACTGGTTTAAAAAAGAACTCTTGGCTCAATGCAGTGTTTTTTTGAAGCTAGACTACTGGATAGGATCGAAACAAAGATCCAAAACACACTGCTGAAATTTTAACACGGCTTTAACTCAATACTAGGCAATTCTGGGAAGTGTAGTTTTGTGAGGTATTTAATCTCTGTCAGAGAGCTCTGGTGTCACAATAAACTATAGTCCCTTGGATTCCCTAGCACTGAGCCAGGGCAGTTAAAGCAGTCTCAAACTGGATTATTTCGGCAGTGCATTTTGGACCTTAGTGACACACAGTAAACCTGTCGAAATGAATGAGAAAGATTAGCCACAGTTAACTGTAGTGCCATTGATTTTAATAGGTCTAATCAATGCCCTATCGTTCAATAAAACTGTTGGGCTGGCTCACCATCCTCTCCTCAAACCTGCCATTCTGGCTTGTGTAGCATCTTAAATTAACACAGACAGGAATACAGGAAGCCACTAGCACCAAATGTTACAGAAGTTAATGGTGATGGGAGGGAGATGCACAGGACTGCTGGTCCATGATAGGCTCAGCACTTGTTAAGAAACAATGTCTTAAGAGCCACAGCTTAGTGCAAATCTGGACCATATCCAAAGTAGTTTCTTGAGCAGTCACCAGGGGAACCTTACCTCTGCAGACTCCAGGTCCTTGTTATAAGACTTCGGAGGGAACCTCATAGCCTGAAAAAAGAGGGAATTAAAGAAAATAAACAAAATGAACTGGAAGCCAGTCTCCTAAACAAGCCTCAGAGCAGAAGTCTAGCCAGGGAGGTCTTCAACATTTAGAGGTACCTGATTTTGGAAGTTACTTTTTGGAATTCAAGCTGCAAAATTCCCTAGCCACCATGCTTACTGGTGGTACTGGCTGGGAGGTTTGGGGCACTGTATTTCAAAAAAGCAGTATTTCCAAGCTCTGAAAGGTACAATAGGAGTTTTACAGATATGGTGCCTATGTTCTTTGGCTTGAGCAGGCTGACAATCGCCATACATCATTCCCTACTATGTCTTTGGGCTCTTACGGAATCAGATCCTTAAATCCAATCTCCCAGGACTCCTTTCTGTAGCCACTTAGTTCATATAGCCTTCCCAAAGCTGAGGCACCTCAGTTCAACCAGACCTTTTGTAATAATAAACATGCAACATGTATATCGTGCTTTAAGGTGTTCAAAGGACTTTGCATATCTCAATGTAACTCTCATTTAGCCCCACACTACAGATTGAGCTGATGATGAGAAAGAAAGTGGCATGCCTCTAGCTGTGAGATTCAAACTCAGGATTTCTGAGTCTATAATTCAGGTACTATCCCACATCAAAACCTCTTGATACCTACTCAACTGCATTTCCTGAAGCAAATGTACAGAAACTGCATTCCCATTATCCCTGATGCTCCCTTTATTCTATCTGCCCCATGAGATACCAATGTACACTCATTCCTTTACCTTGACAGACATATTGTGAATATCAAGGCAGAAGGAGATACGTTGGTGGAAGGCCAGCTGGGGTTCCCGTGTTGAGTAGATGTCTGTCATCTCCTTGGACTGGATGTAACCCTTCTCATGGTTGATGCTGGCTTCAATCACACCATCCCGAATGGCCTGAGAAGCAGAGACAAGCACAGAGTCAATTATCTTTCAACAACAATATCCAGAGAGTAAAAAAGCCATATAGCTTTGGCAGAAAGCCTAAGAGATTAATTTCTAGAGAAAGGTTGTCAGGCTCATGTCTCCTCAAGAGCCTATCCCACTCTTGGTATGTAGTTATAGATTTAGGTAGTGTGCGTGCTGAGAGCCATTTACTATGATACCACATATACATATATTTAAAAATACACACAATGGCCTCTGTAGTTTTTAGTTTGATGTGCAAGTGGGGTGGGGTAGTTCTCTATCGCTAAGGTAGGGTGACAGAACAGCAGTAAGACTATGGCCTGTTCTGTGTAGAGCACCTCAAAAACTTCCTCTTTATGTATTTAGTGTTTGGATATCCTGTTTCAGAAAAATAGAGGCAGAAACAACACAGTGATATGGATAACAAAGGCCAAAATCCCAACAGTTTACAGGTCTTGTGAAATACACAAGGGTAAACTCTCTTGAGAGACAGAGCATTAAAGACACAGCTGGCAATGGAAATTGATTAGCCTGGCAAAATGAGAGTACGGCACTGTACAGATGGGCTCTACAGGGTGCCGTCGTTATGTGCGAGCGGCGGCACTTCCAGACACGACTTGCCCCTCGCACGTGACGAGGGTGTCAAAATGGCGGCGGCCTGTACATACGGGCACCGCCATTTTGACGTGACGGATGTGCCACTGGCGCCTTGCAGCGTCAAAAAGGCACCACAAGAAGAACCCACTTTTTGCGGGTTCTTTTTGCTCCATGATGGAGTCGTGCGGTTTGTCAACTGCGGCTCCCTCACAGAACAAACCAGGGCGGTGGGAGATCACCCTTTTTGGGCAGTCTGTATCCTGCCTATGAGTGGCAATCCTCGTTCAGTCCAACTCTGCAGTCACCCACCTTGGCAACAATGAATTCAGCATCCTCTGGGCTATCCAGCTGCAACTTCTGTGCTATGTCAGCCAAGGAGATCCTTGAGTAGGAAAGGCTGATCATGCGAACACCTACATGAAGGACAAGAAGACAGCCCAAAGAGAGTACAAAGGACATCCATCAGAAGCCTATGATTTCTTTTTCTTTCATTCTGTTTAAGTGCAGCATTTGCTGGAGAAGGGAGCTACTTGCTATCACATCCCCCATGGAGAGGTCCCAGGAGAGAGAAAGAGAAACACAAAGGGCACACTTAATGGAGGCTAAGAAACAGAAAATATGGCTCAATTTTTAAGCACATTCTAAACCCAAACCACATGCGCCATGGGATGGGATTAAACTGAGGAGCTGGGTTGTGGGGCAAAGGGGGTCAAGTGCCTCTCACCTGTCTTGATCACATTGTGCCTCAGGCGAATGATGAGGGTGTAAGTTCCATCTGCCTGGAACTTACACTAAACTGATCAAGGACTGGTTAAACTTTGCCAGGTTTCCTGTCCGAACAGCTGGGAGAACACACAAGGATGCAAGAAATATAGAGGTGAAGAGGTCTGGGGCTTGTGCATACACACTTAAATCATAGCATGCAAGTTCTAACTCCATTTTCTATACTATAATATTCCTATCTTTGCTGATACAAGTAAGATATATGGTTATGATATACAGCTTTCATACTGCCAAAAGCCACATCTTTACTGATGCAAACAAAACTTACTATAAATTCCCTTTAAGCTTCTTCAGATAAACCACAACAGTGGTACCCGGGTACGAATTGATCGCGTTACGAAATTTCCGGGGTACAAAAGTTAGCTGGAAAAAACTGTTCGGGAACGAAATTTTTGGTTACAAATTTTTTCGTGTGTTTCGGTTTGCACGAAATTAAAAGCCGGTTCAGCGCTGGAAAGCCTTTTCGGTCAACCGCGGGAACAATTAAATTCGAACCCGGGTACCACTGTAATGCATTTAATTGCCTACTATAGCATCTTGTATTATGCATTCATACCCCACATTCTCTTAAGTTCAAGGCAGCATGTTACATGTCAGTATTTTTTATTATGTGATTATAGCCATGAAAAGCCTTTGAGAACTGATATATTACAAGTGGGATAAGTATCCAAGGTACCCAATCATGGGTCTACAAAGTATGAAAGAGGTTTTGCTTAAAAAATCAGGACATGTCAATGTTTATATCAATTCTTTTTCAAGCATGACATACAATGGTGTCATACATTTTCCAAACCATGCTAAAGCATGAAAAACGTTTGAAAAGGATAATAGCTGTATCTGAATTCTTGCTCATCAAACTTTTCAGAAATGGTAATTTGAACACCTAGAAATTTCCTATACTAGTTCATAAAAACAAGGATGGGCAACTGCAGCAGTTCTTGGGGCTTATTTTTGTCTGCTGAATACCAAGATACCAAAAACAGTGGAAGAAAACTGGAAATGGCAAAACATCACTACCTGTTGCCAGCTAGTTGAACTCTCCATTCAGAATACACAGCTAAAGCACCTCTGAAAGAACTCTGTCTGTTGTGAGCCCAAGCAAATCCTCTCTCGTATATTTAGATGCCAGGACAGGGTGACTCTGCGTGTAGATTGTCTCTATCTATTTGTTTTACTGGTGGTGTCTGGAGAATTATGTACAAATAGATGAATAAATATACATCACTGCTCTGTCTGTGTTCCCCAAGGGTTTTGTACATTAAAAATAGTGTATACTTTGGGGCTACATCCAATTGCTAAGTCCTAAGTAGAGTAACCACACTGAATTAACAACTAAACAGTAAGTTAGCAGTTAGCACTTACACAGAATTGATTGCTTCAATGGGTCTACTCTATTGAGACTAGCTGTTTAAGTTTTCACCTCCTATACCACAATTAAGCCACGACATTTAGAACACCTTCCAAATAAAATTACTGTTTGTAAAACGAGTATAGTACAAATGAACAGAATTTCAAAGGGACTGTGCTAACAAGGATCCAAAACATATATGAATTTTTATTATTAAAGATCCTCTATATACTGTATTGCAGTTCAGTGTAAACTGCCATTGTTTTCATCATACTGTTAAGTAAAGCACAGTTGATTACTACCCGTGTCAAGAGAAAGTAGGGCATGAGGGATCTTTTAAGAGATGGCTGCCGAAACTGAAGTCTGTCTGGGATCTCACCTAATAGCAGTTCACCACAATCAGCAGCTTATGGACCTAGAGCACAGATACAACAGATTAATTTCTCCTTCCACAACAACATGACGACTGATGTTCAGTATGTGCGAATGACAGATGTAGCTCTTCCCTAACTGTAAGCCCACAGCGCCACCTGGAGGACCCAACTTTACTCACTGTCTGTTTAAAGCCAACAGCTGTGTGCTGTGGTGCTTTCCGTAGGGCGTTCGTCATGGTCCTCCGGGCTTCAGAATATCCAACTGGATGGCCTTGATGCGACCTATAAGGGAAGAGGAGCTCAGCATTAGGAAGGACTAAGGTAGAGGAATATATTAATGCTGCTTGAGTTTCCCCCAAATGGATTTTGTATCATTTTGTATACCATTAAGAAGCCAAACCCTTCCTCTAGTCCATCTGCCTTGGTCCAGGCCTCGGAGGTGGAGAAGAACTGCTGGACCTGATCCCATTCCCACCACACTCCCTTCTCCTTTTGGTGTCGTGTCTTCTTAGATTGTAAGCCTGAGGGCAGGGAACCGTAACTAAAATATTGTACGACAGCGCTGTGTAAATACAGCGCTTTATAAATAAAGGTTAATAATAATAATAAATAATAATAATATAATAATAATAATAATAATAATAATAATAATAATAATTAATAATAATATTCCAATGCCAGCTGGAATCTGTAGTTTTGTGGTGGCATCTGAGCTCTCTGACAGAGAAAGTTAAATGTCTCACAAAATCCTAGAATTTCGTAGTACTTAACCATGGTATTTTAAAGTGGTGTCAAACTGGATAATTTCTGCAGTGTGATGCAGCCTAGGTTTCTCAAGAATAGTAAATTGGGCAAATGTTTTAAACAGTTGTCACTTTGGCTCATGCCACCCCAATCTGATCCTGTTAATCTCTGTCTATGTGACATGTGCACTATATCAGTGCATATGGAACTTGGGTAACTCCCATAATCCCCATTTAGCACAGGTGCTGCCAGGGTAGTTGAGGGATCCTGAGAGTTAGAATCTAAAACAGTAATGTTTTCAAGCGCTGAGCACATGACATTCTAACCGCATCTCTTAAAACATGCTTTATCTAGGGTACATAAAGACATTATCTCATGGGAGCTTATTTTTGCAAGCCCAAGCCTAGCTCATAAACTAGCAACATGGACTGTCCGGCTCAGCGTCCTTTATTGCTCCAGCTGAACTAAAATTCTCTCACCCTCCTCATCATGCATGTTATTGTATCCTGAGTTAAAAACAAACAAAACACATGAAATGGTAAGAAGTCAAAACATCTATTTTCTTATGTTCCTTTTTAATATCTCTCACTTATTAACTTTATTCCCTTTACAACTGTACTATGCCCTAGATAACTAAGTGAGAATGGAAGCCTTTCCACACATTCCTTGGAATACTTGAGATTATCAGTCCAATATATACACTGCTAAAGTGATAATTAACACTGGTCTCAATGTATAGGTTTCTAAGTAGCTTGCTCTTCAAGTAACAAATGAAGCAAGGTGTTGCCTACATGTTTCAATTTGTAGTGTACATTTTGCTGTTTTAATTTTCAGTGCTGTGATTTCTTTCAATCCCTCATGTGAAGGAAAAGCACAATGTGCACTTTAAACCAACAGCATTTGCAAGAAATCTCTGCAATAATTAACACAAAGGAAGGGACGGGCAGGCCAGATGTTTCTACCAATCCTAGTCTAAAGATGTTGGAAAGCAACATCTTCAAGCTACTCTTCCACTGTCAAAACCTTGATTAAGTTAAGCTTAAACCAAAGGGTATCTGAGAGCTGCATAGATTGGATGTCTGTGTTAGCAGTAACAAGTGACCATTCATTACTAAGTGTGGAATTGGTATCATGAAAAACTTAAAAACTATGTTTTGACTCAACTTAGGGCTACAAAGTAACTTTAATAATACACAGGCAATGGGTGCACTATCTCAAAAATCTAAGCAGGACATAATCTGTTCTGGAAACGCTTCTCATAGAAACACTGCTCCTTTGTTTTGGCTAGCAGGTGAGCAAAATTCAGCAAATTAATGAGTAATGTGCCTAAGTTATTTTGAAAGCGGTAACAGTTAGCCATCCACATTGCGGGTTTGACTTTTGTGGATTTCAATATTTCATGGATTTGATTAATATGTTCTCTCTAGAAATTTCTATGTCTGTCAATGTGACTCTATGGCCAACTTTCACCAGAAGCTATGCTGCAGGAATTAAGAGATTCACTTTTCTGGAACTGTAGCTCCTCCAGCACAATTCTATAAATCAAACTCCAGCAGATGTTGACCACAGAGTTGAGCTGGAGGACCTAGAGGTTTCCTAGGAAGGTGTTTCTTTAAAACAAAAATGTTTTTTTTTTAATTTGTGATTTTTCCATTTTCATGGGGATCTTGTGAACCTAACCCCAGTGAATGTAGAGGGTCCACTGTATTTAATTTCTTGGATAAAAGCTGATAAGTGGCAGAAATATGCAGGGCTTGGGTATATGGGCTCTGCATATATTTGACCCAGGATATCTGGGATTTCAAGGAGTCAAGCTCTCCTCTCACCTGTGTAATAGAGGTACCTGGCCCATTCATTATTGTTTTGCTTGCTCAGGAAACACTGACTTGGAGACCAGCTTTTCTGCCTGGTCATAGAGGTCATAGTGAAGGTATTCCTCAGCAGCAGATTCAGGAGGGTAGCCTGTCCATCTGCATCATGGCGGAGCGTTGCCGTCCTTAAGCGGGCATGAAGGAAACTTGAAAAGCGAAGGAATGAGAAGAGGCTGTGTCAGCGAAGGCTTGGAAAAATACTACTGCAGAAAAAAGATTATGGCAACATCTGGATGTTCCAGACCTACCTCCTCCCACATCTAGCTTGTTCAAGAATCATAGATGCGTGCATGGTAGTAGTAAACACTTTGCCACCACCAGATCAAGGGCTCGACGTTTTTTGAGGACTTGTCTTTTGCATCAGATCATCTGAAACCTTTTGTGCCTAGGGGGAGGAGAAACATTTCATGCTACGTATTTGTAAGTGCTGACATGTATGATCATAAACATATTCACATATTGATCTCTTGTACTTCCTGTCTAGTCTGCACAAAGCATCTTAGTTTACCCTTATGGGCCCTCGCAAACTGTCTTTTGAGCAGCAAGCCAAGCTGCCATAAATTACTCAATGAGACATAGAGGAAATTTTGCTCAAGGGAGCTCAAACTAGCTCACTGAAGCAGATGGACTTGAGTGAGTTTTCTACTGCCCTCACCCACTGGAGACGATGGTCTGGCCCTGAACATACTTCAGACATAAGTTTATATTGTCTGCAAACAGACTATGTTATCAACTGGGAGCAGAGACTCATGGGGAGAATGATGCATTACCTCTGATAGCGTTTGCTATTCATCAGATAGATGACCAGGAGTAGCTGGAGATAGGCTTCTACCTCTGGCAGGAGAGGATTGAAGCTGCTTTGCCTGTGCGGGCCGGAACTGCAAGCAGCTTCTGTGTCCATAGGCCTAAAAAAAGTAGGAGAACGTGTTCAGGTTAATGAGAAGTTGTTTATCCATCTCTCTCTCCGATTTCTAGTTCTAGCACTTCTTACCAGAATCTAAATAAGGCTTCACATTCAGGCCCTAAAAAACCATATGCTGCCCGCCTATTACAATCCACACTTCATAACATATAATATGGGCAATATGACAAAATAGGGCAATGCTGCCATCCCAAAAGGCTTAATAGTGTCCCCAAGGAGCATCCCTACAGAGCAAAAGAAGTATTCCTGAAACATTTAGCCAGCCTCTGTGAGATTTCTCTGCGGCCCTGTAAATCCCTATTGGACTTGCTCTTCCAGAAAGCTGGAGGAGGAAATCCCGTACAGCATGTTAGATGTGAAAAAGCCAATTGATGGCCTTCTGGAGCACATTGGGGTTGAGGCGGCGGGAAGTGGATGGCAAAGCTCTCAGGGCACCAGGACATAGCGAGGTTCTTCCCAGATACAGCTTTTCCAGCTGCTCACGTGTTCCTTGATGTCTGCAATGGCCCAAAAGGAAAAGACAATTTACTACAGAAGAAAACAGGTTAAGCAATACTGTGTGGTCATCAATGTGTCCACCACTGGCTGGGGCAACTAAGCATTTTGTACACCAGCCTGAACAAAAATCTCAAACCAAAACAAACTAAGCCCACCCTGATTTACACAAACCTTATACAGGAAACCTTGGGACTTCAAAAACAATCTCTCAAACCTCTCTGAGCAAAAGCAATTTTTTCAGCATCCCAATTAACATTTTTATGGTATCATACAACATCAATAATACAAGTAGTTTATGTCTCATATAAGAAGCAGACTTTGATAACCTCTTAAAAGCATTACTGTAATAAAGACTGTAATTTTCCAAGTTTTTTTCAGGATGTACATTCAAGATCACCTAAATACCACCAGTCAGTTGGTCATCATTTTAATACTCTTTAATGCTATTACTCCTTTTACCTAAATAAAAGAAGCTATTTCAGTTCTGGAGCTTGTAATCAGTAGTGGACACGCATGAGGGCAAACAAACCACATTTATTCAGACAAATCAGAAATGTTTCTGGTTAGCTTGAAGGATATTAGGAAAACTTTCCCACAGAGGTTACATCTGCCTCCATTACATCCTTCCGTAGCACTGAAAACTTTTTTTCAACTGACTGTTTGTGGAGAAAGGGTTTTAAACATGTGTGGCCTGCATTATCTGCATTTCTCACTTTTTAACATATATATTTTAAATTTCTTTTAATTCTACCATAGCTGACTTATAGTTCATCATCTGTATGTTTTTACTTATGTGAGCTTTTATCTGTATCTGTTTTAATTTCTGTAAGCGTCTTGTGTCCCAGGGCTGGAAAAGGCAGGATATTAATAAGTAATAACAATATAATAATAATCTTAGGTTGTACTCTTAGGAGATGAATAGTGCATTATTTTTTCAATACTTGCTTGTGAGTCAGTCAGTTTTGTTAGTGGACTGAGTAAAAATTCAGGAGAGGGTAGTTAGTTATTGCTTTATAATACTGCATGGTACATGTAACTAAACATGATTTTGGATATTCATGCAGAGGAGTTGAACAGTAATCAAAATGCCCACCAAAAGGAATGGGCTTGTCTAAAACATTACAGTATTTCTGGATCTCAAGTAGCTGACTAATCTATAGGAAATTTTTTTCCATCTTTAACAATCATACTTAAATTACTTCTCCATTTAATATATCTCCCGTTTTCTGGAGTGGCCTTGTGATGTTTTTATACTCCACGAGTAGCATTTTTCTATATATGCACCCGCCTGTTGAATTTTTTTTTACTGCATCAGAAGAAGTGTGTTTACACCTATAAAAGCTCATGCAAAAATAAAAACCAGTCTTAAAGGCTTTTGTTCCCTCTCCCCAACTCCATATATATAAAGATCCCGACAGACCGTATTTTTGTAGTCTTCTTTAAAAAACGAAGACTACACAAAAATGGAAGCCAGTGCTCTTCAGAGCTTGGCAACACACCACTGTCAGGAAATCACTCTTCTAGATTGTAAACTATGCAGAGTGGTTAATAACACCCTGCAGATATTACATTGCCGGATTTTGGAAGCTAAGCAAGCTCAGGCCTGATTAGTACTAAGATGGAGGACCCAACAAGAATACCAGATGCTCATGCTATATTCAGATGAAGGCAACGGTTAACTGCTAGCTAATAGTATCCTATGAAATACATGGATTTGTCATAAGCTGACAGGTGATCTGCTGAACTCCCTCCTGATAAGGGTTCATTCATACCACTAGTGTTCTTCCAATAACACTCTCTGTGGCATGTGTGCTGTCTTTTAAAAAAATGGTGCTGCTGTTTTTGCTGTGTGGAGACGAAGACAGAGGGGGGCACTTGCCCCTTCTTCTCTTCCGCTGCATTGCTTCTTCCTCAGGGAAGAGCCATGGCAGTGAAGAAGGCTTCCTCCGGTTCCTGCATTTCCTGGAACATATCAAGTCCTGCACCAGTTTGTCCATTGCACCTTTAACACGTAGTCCTTCCCCACTTTAGTTTCACGGTCCAGCACTTTGAACCTGGGTGCCCTCTGGCCAAAGATCAGATGACACTTGCGCCGCTATCGCTTGCCTTGTTCCCAGAATTGTGCAGAGCATGTGGGGGCTCAGATGACACTCCAGAGTCAACTTCCAACTTGTAGCCACACTATGGTTCCTATCACTGTTCATATTTTTTTCTTACTATGGAAAAAAGGTGGCATAGCCTCACACATGCCTTCTTACTTTGCTGTTTGCTGCGTGCTCCAAGTCATTTCTGATTTACGGCGAACCTCAGCCAAACCTATCATGGAGTTCTTCTGCCCCCCTGATGCTTTCCTCCCAGCTTCATTGTAGTAACCATCTCCCTCACAGCAATGTTGTGTTCTTGTTGTTAACTGCCTCCTAGTGACTTCATCTTATGGCGGCCCCATGAGACCTCCCACTACCCTATCATCAGGAAACCTCCATATTCGCTAGGGTTAGGGGCACAAGACCCCTTGTGGAAAAAGGGGGGGGGGGAAGCAAATCATAAAAACACCCCATGATTTCACCTGAGGGCACCTCTCTAGGGATCTCTAGGTCCTCCAGTGCACCTTTCAGTTAAAGTTGACCATAGAGTTGCACTGGAGACCTAGAGGTTCCTAGAGAGGCACATATTCATCAAATATGGAGGGATGAGTTTGTGTGTATATATATAATCTATATCTAGATTATAGATGCACACTATATAAATTAATGATCTGTTAAATATGTATGAAATATGCCAACATAACACTCACATCTCCATTGTAACACTATAATAATATAACAATAATATATTATATATATAATATATTTTGCTTTAATGTGTTTTTTATATTGTGAGCCGCCTTGGGTCCCTTTGGGGAGAAAAGGCGGCATAGAAAACACAATAAATAAAGGGATGCTTAGCCCGCCCCTAAAACCCAGATCCCCGCGCTTCCCCCCCGCGCCTCTTATATCTGTCCAATAGGAGCTCTCAGGAACGTTCCATAGCCACGCCCTCACCGGGCCACACTACGAGGGGTCCCTTGGAGGGGCTCTAGCCACGCCCCTCACTCCCCTCTTCAGTGCGTGGAACATTCCATCCCTTCCTCACCTTCGAGCGTGACGGCCGTACTAGCTCGCGCTGGCGACTTCTCGGCCGAGGCGGGGCTCAGCCGTAGTCGACGCCGTCCTTCCTCGGGCATCTCGACATCGGCAGGCGGCTGGGGTGGCTGAGGGGGCTCCGCTTGCGGGGGTGGCTTCTCCGATACCGGCCCGCGCCGAGAGCCGCCTCCTGCTTCATGGCTGCTTCCCTCTTCTCCACGCACCGGCTCCCAAACACCACCGTGACAGAGCACACATCGCGGGGGGGTGACGGAAAACGAGGCCACGCTCGGCCAATCGATCGCCGATTGCAACAGAAACAGAAGGGGCGTTGTTGCACCCTCTTCCTCCTTCGGGGAGGAGGAGCAACCATAGAGATCGACGTAGGGCTAGAGTTCACACCTGCCACTTCCGGTGTATCTTTTGAGCGGCCAGCTGTTAAGGATAACCATAGAGATGTAAGATAAACCATAGCAGAGAGCTAGATGTCACATTTCTGTCTTCCGTTATATTTTGAGGTTACCAGCTATACAGTATAGTGAATGCAATGACCAACCATAGAGATAGACAAGGACTAGAGTGTCACACTCGGTTCCGGTTTATATTTGAGGCAGCCCAGTTGTGCGCGTGAGGACTAACCATAGAGATAGATCAGGACTAGAGTGTCAAACCTCCGACTTCCGGTTTATATTTTGAGGCAGCCAGTTGTGCGTGTGAGGACTAACCATAGAGATAGACCAGGAATAGAGTGTCAAACCTCCGACTTCCGGTTTTATATTTGAGGCTACATAGGGACTGCAAACGCCCATGAACCCCGCCATTGGCTTGACTGACTGGGGAATGATGGGAAATGTAGTTCAATAATAATAATAATAATAATAATACTTAAATACTGTTTAAAGCCGTGATGCCCAAACACTGGCCTTCACGACTTGGGCCCAAAACACTGCAGAAATTAATCCAGTTTGAAACCTTATTTAACTGCTTAACGGCTCAATGCTAGGGAAATTCTGGGAAATGTAGTTTGTTTGGGGTTTTTTACACCTTATTTTTTTTACACTTTTACACTATTTTTCCATAAAGATTTATGATATACAATTACTTTATTATCAATAGTTTTATTTAACCACATAAGTAAGTTTATTTATTTATTAAATTAATTATTTCAAAGTATATAACTCAGTACACAAAGTCCTGGGAGTTCTAATATTATATAACACCACAACAACAAACAATTTATTTGTAATCCTGCCTCTTCTGGAGAATACGAGGCAGGTAACAACAGAAATCAAATACAATTTATACAAACAAGTTATCAAACTATTCCCTCCAATCCCAACCCTCCCCTACCTCAATTAAAATAAAATAAAACTACAAATAAAATGTTTCTGGTTCTTTTGTAGTTTGGGGGGAATTGAAGTTTGCTATAGACTCCGAACAGAGAAGGCCTACTGACCCACAAAACTACCAAATTCCCAGCATTGAGCCACAGAGTTAAAGCGGTGTCAAAACCGCATTATTTCCTCCTGTGGATGCAGCCTCACTTAATTTCAGGCAAAAAGGCTCTCAGAGCGGCTAGGTCTTTAAACAGAGGCTGGATGCCATCTGTTGGGGATGCTTTGATTTGGATTTCCTGCATGGCAGAATGGGGTTGGATGGATGGCCCTTGCGTCTCTTCCAACTCTATGGTTCTATGATTCTATTAATTAGATGTTTCCCTGCCATTAGGCAATCTAGAAAAGACATGATCCAAAAGGAGAAGGGAATGGCAGTGAGGAAGAAGAGGACCAAGTCCAATATCTTCTCTCCTTCTGAGGCCTGGATCAACAGCAGATGGTCTGGAGGGAGGGCTTCTCCTTCTTACTCTAGGACTTCACTCCCAGAATTCCTGGCTGTGGCCAAGTTGGCTGGGGCCTTCTGGGAACTGAAGTCCACAAAACAGGACTGAATACCAAAGTGTGGAATCATGGTTCAAAGGGTGGTATAAAGGCACTAGAAAGCCAGCATGGTGTACTGGTTGAGTGTTGGACTATACTCTTTATTCTAGTTTCGAATCCTTGCTTGAGTACAAGACTCGACTGACTTATTATTTATTTGTTTACTGTATGTATACCCTGCTCTTCAGCCCTAAACGCTCTAGATCGGCTTACAGAGAGTTATTCTTTTCCCTGCCCTCAGGCTTACCAATCTAAAAAGACATGGCCCAAAAAGTGAGAGGGGAATGGTGGTGGGGAAGGGGATCAAGTCCAGTGGTTCTTCTGTCCCTCTGAGGCCTGGACGAAGCCAGATGGAGTAGAGGGAGGGCCCTTTTCTTGCTCTGGCTAGCCCATGATGGAGTTGGCCCTGCCTTTTCACTCCTCCCAGACCTTAGGCAAGTCACATTCTCTCGGCCTCAAGAAAGGCAATGGCAACATGCCTTCAATATGAAACCTGCAAGAAAGCCCTATATAGGTTTGTCTTAGGTTCGGCACAAACAATAACAATAAAAGGATATATTTATAGATAGTACGATGTAATTAGAGGAAGGAATTGGCATCAATTTCTACAGTGTAGGTGCAACCTAAGACTGTGGATACCAGGGTTCGAATCACCACTGGCTGGGAAACCTGTTGAATGGTCCTGGGCAAACCACACCCTCTCTTGCCAAGAAAAAAACCCTCAGAAATGACTTGAAGGCAACAACAACAGCAAGTGTCATACTCCATGCTCCCACCTCTTCAAACAGTTTAGTAGGTTCAGGCACATATATACCGGTATACTATACTACAGGACATATGTAGTGTATATATTATATCAAACAAACCTTCCCTCTTTCCTCTTTGTCTATATGTATGTATGGAGTCATCATGGTATAGTGGTTTGGAGTGTTAGACTATGACTCTGCAACCAGAGTTTGATTCCCTACTCGCCCATGGAAACACATTGGGTGATGTTGCGTGAATCACACACTTTGAGTTCCAAAAAGTTTGCCTTAGGGCCAGCGGCAGCCAAATTTGAAATGACCTGAAGGCACACAAAAAACAAATGACTTCCGCATTCTGGGAGAGGGAGGTAATTTTTAAATATCATCTGCATACAGTGGGCCTTTTGTATCTGCTGGGGTTTGGTTCCAGTCAAGACCTGCCATGGATACCAAAATTGTAGATCTCAAGTCCCATGAAATACAGTAGCATAGTAAAATGGGGTCCTTTATATAAAATGGAAAATCAAACTTTGCATTTTTGGGATTTATATATTTTTTGAAAATTTCATATCTTCTGTAAGTATTTTTTTAAAAGGCTTTCCCGTGCCAGGCTAGGGCTGCATCCACACTGCAGAAACAATCCAGTTTGACGACCACTTTAATTGCCATGGAATTTGATGTTATGGAATTCTGGGGATCGTAGTTTGTGGTGACCCAGAGCTTGGCCCATGCCTGGGGATGTATCACACAGGGCAAAAATTGAAAGTTTAAAGTGGGACCAATGTAAGATCACCCAGGGTTTAGGGACAATTTGCAGCTGCTTTCAAGTGACGCTGCAGGCAATCAGAAAGATTGGAGGGAGAATGTGAGGTCAATCAGGAAATAATAAATTCACAAAACTACGGATTTAACGTTTCTATTTTGCTTGCAATTGACTCCTTCATGTCATGCAATCGTGTGGAAAGCAAGCCTAGATGACTTTGTTTCCCAGGGTGCCTTCTCTGCCAAAGAGGGAGAATCCTCTATCCCTTAATGGAAGAGACACACACACCACAACTCCCCTCTTAGGCTCCCCGGCTGCTTCCTCCTCTAATTATGGAAATGTGCTGGCTGGAGAAGGCAGAGAGAGGGCATTTTGGAAGTCCTCCTGGACAGGAGGGAGAAATGGAGGACATGCCCTTGGATCAGGCAGGCTTATGGACCCTGTGCATGCGTGCGTGCGTGTGTGGCTTTGGAATTTGCAAAGGGAAACTCCTTTTGTGGCTTCTGTGGCAAAGAGGATAGCCCCCTATCCCTCCCCTCCCTGGAGCATGTAGGAGGGCACTTGTGGAAGTGACAGTTTTGAGCATGCTCAGAACAAGCATTTCTAGCTGTCAATGAGGATTTGTTGTCTCCTTTTGATGCCAAATCTGCATGGACCCACTTTAATGTGCTTTTAGCCCCTTGTTGTGCTCTGTGTGTGATAACCAATGAGCAAATGGGCTTGCTTTTCTGGTATGCCACCAGTTGTACCATTGTTGGGATGGAAGCACATAGGACCTATGTATGATAATGTCCCCAGTGGGTTTCATAGATGAGCAAGGATTTGAAACCCGCATCTGTCTAGACCAACTACTCTGACCACTACAGCATGCTGGCCTTTGGACATAGGGCAGAATACCTGCAACATACCAGAATCTCACTGAAGGCAGGAAAATACAACTCAGTTCACACAATCCAAGTAACTGTCCTTTTGCTTTTTAGTCCTAGCAAAGAGCTTAAAGTTGCCAATCTAAGGTTATGAGAAGCACATTAGGTCAGTTATTTAATTTTTGAGACCAGACTTCACAAGCAAATTGACAGAAGCTCTGCCTCCTTCCTTCCCGCACCAGATTAAGCTACATAGATTTACACATATTACACATTGATTTTTTTTTTACTGTTGAAATTTATTCTCTATTATAAACAAATGTTTTATTAAGAGAGATTTACCCAATATGAATAAAGGAAAAAATCGACAAAACTCTGCCAGAAAAGGCCTTGTGGTTTTTTTTTACTGGAAGTATTTGCAATATCCACAAGGTATGCACATTATATCAAACCTATGGGGCTTCGCCTGCTTTGTGTGGATTCCTAGATGGCTAATATTTCTTCTGCAAAGGGAAGATGAAAAGTTGTGAATTAATAAACACATTTTTGCACAGCAAAGTAAAGACCAATAAACTGTTGCATATGAATATGTGATAATTCTACAGCAATTCACACAATATACTTAACAGGTAGACTAGCCCTCCTTCCAGTCCCCTTCCTCTTGTCTAAAGCCTAGTGGACTCCTTCTTTCACTGTCTGAACCAACTTATAATGCATTCATATTATAAGAAAAATCAACTTCCTTATTTGCCTTCATCTTCAACCATCATGGGTCTATAAAAACCTCTTTTGATTCTGTCACTGAGGTTTACCCTGAAGGTAGAAAAAAAGCAAAACAGCTGTTTTTTTTTGCAATCACTTTTAAACCACTCATTACCTCTCTTGTTCTTAAAGTTCTGTCAAAGTTTGGTTCCTTCCACTTTAAATGATGGGTTTTTAACGCCCTCTTCTCATCTTTTACAGTTTCAACAATCTCCTTTTTAAAAACGGACATGTGGAAAAGAGACACCTCTTTAACTTCCTGTTGCAACACAGAATAATAATAATAACTTATTTATGGCCAATTGCCAGCACGGTTGCAAACCAGAATAGGACATTTTGTGTGTTGCAATTTAGATTTTTCTGTTTTCTTATATAGCAGCTTAAAGGGACAATTCATCCCCTTGCTGGACAAACATGATCAAATTTCTTATTGACCCCTTTGACCCATCCCGTTTGCCACAGCTAGTTTAAAGTGAAATTGCAAATCTCTGCCCACAACCTTACCTTGGAAAAGGAAATAGCATACAAGTTTTATTCCAGTTTTTGAGAGCCACCGTGGCGTATGGTTTCGCGTTGTTTGATTAGACCTCTGGTTTGAATCCCCCCTCAAGCCTTGGAAAACCCCACCTGGGTGAGTTTGGGCAAGTTCTTACTCTGTCAACCTCAGATTGAGAACAAATTTTGCC
>NC_056527.1:87791805-87795200 GCF_019175285.1 Sceloporus undulatus | reverse complement strand
AACCTTGGGCCTTCGGATATTTTGGCTTACAGCTCCCAGCAACACTAACCAGTGTGGAATGTGGAAGCTGTAGTCCAAAAGATAATGAAGGGGCAAATTTCCTGTCCCTGTCTAGCCACCCAGGACCAGCCCAAGGTTTTGGGGATGGGGTGCCAAGCAAACCTACCTGGCAGTGGTGGCAGGCAGCAGACTTCTGAGTTCTACCAGATGGTTTCACTATTCTATATGGTAATGCTGGCCCAGCCTTTGCACATAGATGTGCCCACTTGATATTAAGAGACATATGTAGATCGAGCCTTAAAAGAAAGAGGTATGAGTAACTCATTTTCTATTACCAGAAAATATATATATATATCCATTTTCTATTAAATCCTGAATGTGTGATTACCTAGTTTTGTATTATGTTAAAGGATCTTATTTAATGTTTATCTGTAATTTTAATTTATCTGTAATTTTAATTTAATTTATTATTTTGAAATTGTTAAATGCAAGAATTGTGTCAAATTGTTTACTGGTTTGCAGAGAATTAAACTTGGTTTTTGTATGGGATAGAATGCTATACACTGCCAGTCCTTCAAGGTCTGCGCAACACTCTCCAAATATTAGCAGCAGAACGCCACTTGCATCATGTGGCTTTCAAATAATCCAGCAAAGAGATTAAGAAATAGCTAGCATCATACTTAGAGAACATGTTCAGGTGAAATATTTTGCCACTTTCCATCTAAATGCTGTTTCTTTGTTGTGTTTTGCTGCGGTGTGAACAGTTGATGTTACCAGATTTTAGTGCTTCTCTTATATTAGTAAACTCTGCTTCGAGTTCAAGTACCCTACTTGGATGGAAGCAGTGGGAGATTAATGATAAATGCCAGCAACTAATATTTTTAAAAATGTTTTGTGTGACTGTTAAATAAAATGAATATGGCAATGCAATATTTTTAAAAGGGTAGTAATGATTGGATTGATCAATGGATACTATTTCTGTTTACAATCCCTAATTCAATTGTACTACTGATCAGTTTTAAAATCGTGTTAACTGAAAATGTATTTGATTTATGACATGGAATGTGTGGATAAATGTATACCTTGGTGGCTAGAAATAAAATGTGCCTTTTATATACAACCAGATGTCTAATACGCTTGTTAATGAGTCAGGATCAAAGTAAACATTAATAAGAAATTGAGTATGGGAGTAACAGTGAAGAAAAGTGGTATGTTGACTTGGTGGGTGCAAATGTAAACAAGGAAATCCCAAGCTTGCTGCAACCTTAGGACAACTGCTCTGATTCATTTCCCTCCACCTCAATTCAAGGACAATACGCCAGAATACAGAGCTCCTGTTAAAAAGAAGGGGGGGGGGAAACAGCTGAGATAATGGTGTACATGGCCACTTGTAAAACTACCGCAAGGGCTTGGTACTAGGGCTAGCAGCAAATGGTGCTTGCTACAACAGACTTTTTGTTACGGTGGTTGGGTGGGTGGTTTAAGAAAAATTGTTACAGTACGGTATTTTTCATTTATGTGCTCCCATGTTCCCATTCTCCTAGCATGGGACCCAAGGTGGCTTAGAAAGATTCATACTAAGAGAAAGTAAAAACATGATCAAGTGTAGAAAATGACTATTACATTAAAACATTAGGTTTTTAAAAAGTATGCATCTTTAGTTTCTTTCAGTTTATGTGAACTGTAGTATAAAATCTTTTTAAAATTACAGTACACACAAGTATGCAATCTTTTTAAAATTACAGTATACACAAATTGTAAAAGGTTCCCAGCAACCAATTAATTGTTTGAATAATCCAATTGTTTTAATAAAAATATTTTTCCTGGCAAAAGGAGAGCAGAGGGAGAGCCTCCTGTGAAATGAAATTTCACTGCCTGGTAGCAGCCACTGAGAAGGCTCTCTTTCCTCCATGCCCCCCCCCCCCCCCCTGCCCCTGTGATGCTGGTGGGACTGAGAGAAAGCATCCCCAAAGATCTTAAAAACTCAAAAGAGAGGTACATGTTGGGCGATAACTACCAGTGTGGTGCTGTGGTTTGAGCACTAGACTACTGTTCAGGACACTAGACTACTATATCAGCCATGAAAACCCACTGAGTGACCCTGGCAAGTCATACTCTCTGTCTCAGAGGATGGCAATGGCAAACATCCTCTTAAGAAACTTGCCAAGAAAACCCTATGAGTCCTTAGGATCACCATAAACCGGAAACGAAGGTATACAACACACAAACACAACTGAGCATGTATGTAAGCTGATTCTCCCCTGCCCCATAATGTACAGGAGGTGGTGAGACCTGAACAAGAGCGTGGGAGAGCTGGTCATCCCACCTCCCCACCAGATTAGGCCAGAGGGCCACACACATTTTTGTCTTACATGACATGCCTGGCAAAAAAAATTGCCTAATATTAATGGGACAAGTTAACAAGTGAATCCAGCACAAATCGATGTAGGGTGGCATAGGAAACACTGGATTTTCCTGGAAACTCTGCAGCAAAGTGTGTTTTTAAAATCCACTTTAAGGTGTTTTTAGTCCAAGTTTGCCACCGATTGGGCCCTGCATCATGTGTCCTGATTGTGTCAGATTTGGGGGAAATGCCATGCACCTTGTGTCCTGATTGGTAAAGATTCAGGGGGCATTCAGTTCTTTTTTCCCCATCTCCTGTGCCAGATTTCGTATTTCTGGGCTTTTTAAATATGTGCTCTTGTTGTCTGAGCTCTCATGAGAACCTGTTGAGATGTCACTCACAGGTAGAGATTGTGAAATATATCTCTGCCTCTGTGGCTACAAAGTCCCGTTAAATCTCTCCACTATTGTGACTGTGGTTTTGACTTCCTTATGGGTAACAAAAGTGGTGCATTCCATGTTTTAACAACTGACTCATGACTTAAATGGGAGACTGCCAATAAGTATCAGGTGCTGTAGGCTATATTTCGGCGAAAGGAACTGGCAAAAACCCCTTTGAGTCTTCCTTGCTAAGAAAACCTTATGAAATTCATAGGGTCGCCATAAGTTGACAGTTGACTTGAAGAGAAACACACACACACTCACACACTTCTTTTTTATTTTTACTTTAAAATACTCTCTCCCATCTGTTTGGAAATTATGTGGTTTCTAGCCTCCTCTGAAATCGGCCTCAAACACTGTGTTTCCATCTGATCTTCCATCGCAACTATAACCCAAGCATCTTTAGATAAAATGACCCATTAGATATAATGGGACTTGAGCATCCACAGATTTTGCTGCACTTGGGAGGCCTTGATCTAGAATCAAACTCCAACAGATACCAAGGACTCACTGTATCTCCTCTTCTGCTTTGCTGTTTCCTGGATCAGTGTCGGCTGAAAACCCAATTTGAGGCCTGTTACAGACTGCCAAAATAAAGCTGCTTCGGGTCT
>NC_056527.1:87787980-87791705 GCF_019175285.1 Sceloporus undulatus | reverse complement strand
GAATAGGAGGATATTAGTGGTCACTGTGCCTGAAACCCACTGGTAGTGACTTTGGTTAAGTCACACTCTCTCAGCCTCAGGGGGAAAGGCCATGGCAAACCCTTTCTGGACAAATTTTGCCAAGAAAACCCCATGATAGAGTGAGACTATGATTCTAACAACAACAACAACTCCAGAGTCATAGTCCAGCCCTCAAACTAATACATCACTCTGGGATCACTTTTAGGCCTGCATCTTTAAAGAAAACTACGACTCCCAGCAGCCCTTGCGCCGGAGAGGCCGCTCCCAGCCAATCAGGGCGAGGTTCTTTGTCAAGCGCTAAAATGGCGGAGCCCAGGAACTGAGCAGAGAGAAGGAGTGTGCAGTGTTTCTTTGTATAATAGAGGGGAAAGCATTGGTAAGTTCAGCTGCTTTTTAAGGAGCAAAGGAAGAACCCCAACTTTGCCTCACTTTAATCAATCAATCAATCCCCCTTTTCTTCTGGAGCTGGTTATGGCAGCTAGTGCTGCATCTGCACTGGAGAAATAATCTGGTTTGAGACCGCTTTAATTGCCATGGCTCCATGCTATGGAATTCTGGGAATTGTAGTTTGTTGTGGGGCCACCAGAGCAGAGCTATATGTTGTATTTTGATATTTTGTTATATATCTAAAGGGGGGGGGAGGAGGAGGAGGGAATTATTTATATTGTATTATTGTATTTCATTAGAGTTGTATTTTATGCATGTATTGGTTTTATTATTGTATGACTGTATTGTATTTTATGGATTTGCTTTTGTAGTTTTATAATATATAATAATAATAATAATAATAATAATAATAAATTTTATTTATATACCACCTTTCCAAATGATCAATAAATAATGAAATTTATTATCATTATTATATATATTATAATATATATTATAAAATTACCGTCTAATTATTATTATTAATAATAATAATAATTGTAAGCTGCTCCTGAGATCCTTTAGGGCTGAAGGGTGAAGTATAAAGACCGTAAGTAAATAAAAATCATAGCATTGATCCATGACAGTTAAAGCAGTGTCAAGCCGCATTAATTCTGCAATGCGGATGCTTCCAGGGCGGTCTTTTTCTTAATGTAAGCGTGTCTCTAGGTCAGTCCAAGATTCTCTTTCTCTTACCATTTTTGTGTATTTATTTTGCAAGACTCCTAGCAAGTGTGAAATGATCCATTGGCTAGTGGCTCGCCAGTGTTCTCCCAGCTGGTGTTTTAAGTTTACGTTACTGGAGAGGATCCTAAAGTATAAAGATAATAACGTCAACATGAGGATTGTTCAAGCCGTTTTATTCTCCCTCACCATGCATGGATATGAGATCTAGTATCACAACAAAATACAATTCCCAGAATTCCTGTAGCATTGAGCCATGGCAGTTAAAGTGGTATCAAACTGGATTATTTCTGCAGGGCAGATGCAACCTAAGATGTGTTTAGAAACCACACTTGTCCCTCCATATTCACTAGGGTTAGGGGCACAGGACCCCAGTGAAAATGGAACAACTACAAATAACAAAAACACCATGTTTTTACTTGAGAGGACACCTCTCTAGGAATCTCTAGGTCTTCCCGTGCAACTCTGTGGTCAACATCTGCCAGACACTGACCATAGAGTTGCTCTGGAGGAGCTACAAAGGCCCAGTAGAGTACTCTCTCTAGGAATCTCTAGGTCTTTCAGTGCAACTCTGTGGTCAACAGCCTACAAACACTGACCATAGAATTGCACTGGAGGAGCTACAAATACTGAGTAGAGTACTCTCTCTAGGAATCTATAGGCCTTTCAGTGCAACTTCTAGTTAATGTAGACCATAGAGTTGCACTGGAGGATCTAGATATTCTTAGAGAGAACATATTAATCAAGTCTGTGAATAATCAAAGCTGCAGATATCAAAGCCGCAAATATGGAAGGATGAGTGTATAGTTGTTTATTGTTGTATGCCTTCAAATCATGGTCTCCAGGGCCATAGTCCAGTGGTTCTCACGTGTGTGAAGCAAAGAATACTCTATGTTTTAATTCAGTAAAGGTAGTCAAAATTGGGAATGGATTCACCATCCTATTGACATGGGAATTAGCAACCCCAACTGCTATGGTTGGATCATAGGTTGTCGCAGTATGGCCCTGATTAATGATAGGAGTGAGAGAGAGAGAGAACCTCTTTACAGTCTCCATATCATTAATAATTTTATAAACTTTTTCCTTTGTCTGCACCCCACAAAAAGCTTCAAGACTATTAACCTTTTTGTACAGAGAAGATAGTGACAATTTGATGTTTTTCCCCCCTTTTCTGCATTTGGTCACTTTGGTGATATTCCCTAGGTTTAATAGCTCAAGCTGTAAACAGTATTCCAGATGTGACCATGCCATCAATTTATATAAAGACATTGCGGTGTTGTCAGTTATTTTCACTCTAATCTCAATCATGTGTATAAATCCAATTGATAGTACCAATTGGAATAGACCCATTGATTCAAAATGGAACTTATATAGGTGTTGACTTTCCAGATTCCTATTAAATCATTAAAGCCAGAAAACCAGAGTTGACTTATCCATGGATCAGTGTAAGTACAGTCGCCCCTCCTAACTTGTGGATCTGAGATCCGTGCCCTCGAATATCTACGGAGGGGTGACCTCTGCCATTTCCAATGGTGTGCGCACTTAGCATGTATGCCCCACTCAACCCAATGAGGCTTGAATATGTGTGAGCCTCCGTTTTGCAGGGGGCATCTGGAATGGATCCCCCGGGAAAATGGAGGGCCAAAAGAGACTATCCCCTGGGGAAAGGGAAGAGTGCAATCTGTCCTGAAAGCACTGATTCCCTTCTGCTCTCTCATCCATCTACCCTTTAGTGTTTTCCTTTGCTTCATCCTTTAGCTACTTTGTTACATGCCTTGAGGTTTTATTACCCTCGATTTACCCACAAGTCATATCAAAATCCATACTTTTTGGCCCCAAACCTGTCTTTGACTTATACATGAGGTTGACTTATAGGGCCTGAACACACAGGCCAAAATAAAGCTGCTTTGGGTCACTTTGGAGGTATGCTTTTACACATGCATTTTGAGAAGCCAGAAGCTGCACCAAAGTTGTGCCTCAGTCCTTAGGACTGGAGCATGGCTTTGGCGCAGCTTCTAGCCTCTTAGGATGCATGCATCATTTAAACAGCATACCTCCAAAGTGACCCAAAGCAGCTTTATTATGACCTGTCTGTTCGGTCCCATAGTCAAGTACATATGGTAGTTAAAGAGTGCTGAATCTGAGATATATCTGTGGCTTTATTTCTTTTGCAGAAGTATATATTAGTGGTTTTAGATGCACTCACTGCACTAATGATCAGTTCCATTTCAAGCTGAGAAACATCTGATTCAGTACAACTAACTGAGCATTCTGTTTTACTAAAGGATGAATGGGAGTCTGTGGTCACAGGCAACTTTTAACATTTTTTGTCTTGACTACTTGCACCTGTGACTGTTTGAGACATAGGAGATTGTGTAATATAGGAACACATTTTGCAGTGTGTCCATTTGTTAGTCTTTATTCCTCTGAGCTTTAAGTTTGTCAATACTCGATACCTTGGAGGAAAGACTAGCTAGAAGTTCATATACTATAGTTAGCCTATATAACATAATTGATTGCAGTAAACAGCCCAGATAATTATGGATCATTGGGTGTGTGTATGCATGTATGTGGATGGGTTGGACACTTTCCAG
>NC_056527.1:87766758-87787955 GCF_019175285.1 Sceloporus undulatus | reverse complement strand
GGCCGTTCGGGAAGGTAAGTGTGTTTGCTGCCCTGGGCCCCACAACACACTACCATTCCCAGAACAGCATGCCTGCAGCCATGACAGTGAAAAAGCTGCCAAAACGGATTACTTCGGCTGCAGATACCCAGCCCCTTTCCCCTGCAGTCCAGAAACCCTGTTGGGAGGGTCTGGATGGTTCCCCTTCTTGGCTTGCTCAACCAAAGGGGGACCGGAAGGACGCTTTGGCAAGGGACCCATGCCATTAGGGATCCGGCCTTGGAGGACGGGGTGTCCCAGAGGGCCCACGTGACAACCTCCTTTGCTGTCACCTGTGACAGCTGTCCCACGGTGGGACACACACTAGGCTGGGTTTAATCCCCGGCTGCTAATCCGGGTGTTTTTTTTAAACATGTCTATATCTCTTACCCCACAAGCCTTGAGATTCTCTCGATGATGCTGACTCCTAACTCCTTGTCAATATTTACTTGTTATGTTTTAGGACGGAATGGAATTGCCAGGGCCAGGGAGAAAAGGCGCTTGTGGGGCCTGATTGTTGCCCTGTTGAGTCCACAGCAGCTCAGCCAGCTTGCAAGTTTTTGCACGCTCTGGCCAGGGGAGGACTGGAACAGTGCAAAAGCTGCTGGCCAAGGAGGTGCTTTTTTCAACTCCCCCACTTTGGCCGTCTGAACATGTTTTGTTTTTTTCAACTGCTTATTTATGGTTTCGCGCCGCGAATATCACACACATACACGATAAATCCTTCTTAAATACTGACATTAACAACACGTACGTTTCAAGCCCCTCCCTCCTCCCCTTCCAAAGTAATTAGCTATCCCAGTACCTATAATGCAGATTTTCCCGGGCTATGTGGCCATGTCTAGACGCGTTATTCCTACGTTTTGCCCGCATCTGTGCCCTGACATCTTCAGAAATGCTTGCCTGCGAAACGTTGTTGTGTGTGTGTGTATACATTACATACATACACACAATATTATAGTGTGTGAGCCCTGGCGCATGCAGGAGTGATTGCATGTGTATTGCTCCCACCCACCTTTTCCGGCAGCCCTTCTCTGAAGATGCCAGCCACGATGCTGGCCGAAACGTCAGGCAAAACTCTTCTAGAACATGGCCACCAGCCCGAACAAACCCCAAATATGGATGCTGCCACGAAACGCCTTTGACTTCACATGCATTAATACTTCCCCTAACTTCAATGGCATAGCATTGAGCCATGGCAGTGAAATGTAGTGCCAAAACTGGATTATTTCAGCAGTGCAGATGCAGCCTGGCGCAGTCAAAGTTAAATCCAGCTCAACCGGAAAAATGGGCCTTGCTGCCAACGTTGAAGGAAGACTACGCAGTCCCCCTCGAACCCCCCTCCAGGCTTGTGATCTGCCAGCCACATGCCAAAAACTCCTTATTTTTAAAGAAAATATTGACCCCCCTTTCTTTCTTCCCCCCCCCCCCACACTTTTTTTTTCAACACCCAACAGGAAAGGGAAAAAACAACAACAACCAAAAAAACACACCCTTCCTCCCTTTTGCCAAACTCTTCCACCATCTCAAAGCCAATGTCAAAAAACCCAACAAAATAGTTTCCTGGCTTTTGCAAAAGAGAAAAAAAAAAGAGTTGTGTGTTTGCTTTGTATAAAAAGGACACACACACAAATAAGTAACAACGCAATCCGAGGAAGCAGGGACTCCACATTGCAAATAGTAGGAAGTCCATGCAAGATCCAAAACCACAAAAGGAGGGAAGATATTAATCCCAAACTAAGACACACACACACACAAACACTTCTTGCCAGTTGCAAGGAGTACAATTTTTTAATCCCTATGGGAAATTTGTGTATTTTGTTTCTTTTTTGGAAGGGGGTGGGGGTGGGGGGGAAAGAAACCACTCCAAATCCCATCCCCTTTCCCTGCAAAAAAACCCAAGTTGGCACCCATCTCCAAACACGCAGTAAGCAAACCAGCCCCAAAAAAACAACCACAAACACAGACACAAAACACAACATTGTTATTATTTTTTAAAAGGTTAGTGTCTCCAACTACAGAGCTGTCTTTAACCCTCCTGAGCCTCCTCTCCCCTATATATATATATATATATATAGCCCCTCCTTGAAACACTTACACACTCTCTCCATTACTGGAGGGAGGCAGAACATATAGATATATAGGTTAATGCCAAAAGGGGGGGGGATGGGAAAGAGAAGTGATGAGATTAAACCGGGGGGGAGGGGGAGGAGGAGGAGGAGGAGGAGGAGGGATTGCTCTTCACCAAATTCCAAAGGCTACACAACCCCCCCCCCCAAATCCCTTTGGGGGGAAATGGGGGGGATCTCTCTCTGTCCTTTCCCCCACCCCCACCCCTTTTTTGCCCCATTTCCCCTTCAGATTTGCAACGTTGGCAGTGACAGGAACAGCCAGCTGCCATGGGACAGAGAGAAGCTGGAAAAAAGAGAATGTGGGGGTGGTGGATAAGGGGGGGAGACATGGGGAAGACATATTGGGGGGTTCCACAAGGAAAGACACCTCTCCAATAATAATAATGATATAATAATTAAAAACAATCCACCACCCAACCAGCCCAAAGATTGCAATTGATCTACTGTTTTGTGGGGTTGTTTTGCTGTAGTCCTGGATCTTCTCTTTCTTTTCTCTCTCTCTCTCTTTCGCCCACAACCCTCCCAACCACCCCCTGGATTTTTTTTATTATTCTTTTTTGCAGCAGGAAGCTTGCCCCCCTCCTTCCTTTTTTATTTTAATTTTTAATATTTTGCCTTTCCAGCGGAGTGTTTTTTCTCCCCTGCTTTGGCTTCTTCTTCTGGGTGCAGCGTCAAAGGAGGAGGAGGAGGAGGAAAGAGGAGGGTGGCAAGGAAATAGAAGGTCAAGGGGGCTTGCTGTTGTAATAGATCTCCTGTGCTTTGTGGCAGCAGAGCTGGTGTTGTCACTAGAAGCTGGGGAAATGGGCTCCGGAGGCGATAGGAAGAGAGGCCGCGGCTGGCTCCTCCTTCCTCTCTTTTTTCTCCTCCTTCTTTCTCCTCTCCTTCGCTTCCTCCTCCTCTTCTTCTTTCCCCACAGAGCTGGCTGCTGCTGCTGCTGCTGCTGCTCCTGCTTTGGCTAACGTCTGCACCTGCGGCCATGATTGGGAAGCACTTAGAGTGGGAGGACAGGTCTGGGAAGGAGGAAGGGGGCCCCCTCCTTGGGTTTTCTGCCCCACCTTTTGCAAAATGGAGGGCAAGCTCAGAAGGAAAAAAAGGTGGAGAGAGGGGGACCCACAGGGGTGGGGAAGCTCAAAGCACTCTGGAAGTGTATCACTTTCGAGGCTTCAAAAGGAAGACATGGTTGCAATTCTTTTTTCTGGAGGGAAAGTTGAGTATGGAGGGCAGGGTCTTGGAAAAGGAGGACAGGCCATGGTCAACCTGAGACCAGGCCTTTGTGCAAAATGGAGGGCAGCCAAGATGAAAAAATGGGGAGGGAGAGGACCCATAGAGAAAGCTCAAAACTTAATGGAAAGTGTACTTCAAGGCTTCAAGGAGGAACATGCTGCGAATGTCTTCCTGGAGGGAAAGTTTGAGATGGAGGGGCAGGTCCTGGTTCTCCCCCCCCCCCAGGACCAGGCCTTGCAAAATGGAGGACAGCCAGGGAGGAAAAATGGAGGGAGGTGGAGGACCACAGGAAGAAAAAAGGAATAAGCTCAAGGAAGATAGAAGTGTCACTTCAAGGCTTCAGGAGGTAAAGACATATGATTTGTAATTGCTTTCCTGGAGGGAAAGTTGAAGATGGAGGACAGGCCTTGGTCACCTTGAGGACCAGGCCTTGCAAAATGGAGGGCAGCCAAGATGAAAAAATGGGAGAGGACCCATAGAAAAAAGCTCATAAACATTAATGAGAAGTGTTTCACTTCAAGCTTCAAGGAAGGGCATGTGGTTGCATTCTTCCTTGGAGGTGGAGTGGCAGGTCCTGGTCCCCCCCCCACCCCGAGGACCAGGCTTGCAAAATGGAGGGCACTCAGAGGAAGGAATGGAGGGAGGTGGGAGAACACAGGAAGAAAAAAGGAAAATAAGCTCAGGCAGGTTGAGAAGTGTCACTGTCAAGGCTTCAGAAGGAAGGACCATTATGTTTCAATTTCTTTCCGGAGGGAAGGTCTGTTGAAGATGGAGGACAGGTCTTGGTACCTTGAGGACCAGGCCTTGCAAAATGGAGGGCATGCCAAGGATGGACAAAATGGAGGATAGGACCCACGAGAAAAAGCTCAAACATTAATAGAAGTGGTCATTCAAGGCTTCAAAGCAAGAACACATTTGCATTCTTCCTGGAGGGAAATTGAAATGGAGGACAGGGTCCTGGGACTCCCCCCTCTTCCAGGTACGAAGGCATGCAAAATGGAGGGGCAGCCTGAGAAACAAAAATTTGGAGGGGAGTGAGGTACACACAGGGTGAAAAAGACAAGGTCCTAAAGCACTATGTGATGGTGTCACTTCAGGATTTTAAAGGAAGACTATGTTGCAGTTCGTTACTGGGAAAGAAAGTTGAAATGGAGGACAGGTTTCGCTTGGGTCCCCTAAGGACCAAGGCCTGCAAATGGAGGGCAGCCAGAAGAAAAAATGGATGGAGAGGGAGAGGACCACAGGAAAAAAAACAACCTTCAAAACATTGTCATAGAAGTATCATTCAAGGCTGTCAAAAGGAAGACATGTTGCAATGTCTTTCCTGGGGAGAGGAAAGTTGAGATTGGTGGGGCAGGCCTTGGAAAAGGAGAAGAAAAGGCCTGTTGTCACTGGAGGGACCAGGTGGCAATGGAGTGCAGTCCCAGGAGAAAAAAGGGAGGGGGGTGGGGATCCATAGAAAAGCTCAAAACAACTAATAGTTAAAGTCAAGTCAGACTTTTCAAGGCTTCAGAGGGAGGACATGGCTGCGATTTTCTTGGGACGAAAGTTGAATATGGAAGGAAGGCCCTTGGGTTGTCTTCAGACACATGGGGACATTGGAACATTAACGTGAAAATTAACCTGCACAGAAAATGGACAAAATTGACCGCTTTTTACTTTTCGGGAGAAATGCCAAAATAAAAAGCGTCAGTTTTGTCCCCTTTATGTACGGGGTTTAATGCTGGATTAATGCTCAATGTCACCGATGTTGTGTGAAACGATTCGCGTTTTGTGGGAGTTTTTGCTATTTTAAATCTCGTTTCTGCACAGGATAAATCCTGGTGTGATAAAATGAGTGTTTTGGAGCTTTTTTTTTTGGTCCTGTCTCTACATTTGTTCTTGACTATCCACATTTGGCGAGGCTGTTTACCCCTGTGTGTTATGAAACCATGGTATGGATGCCAAATTCCCTTCTCCTTTTCGTCATACCCATCCTCATTCTGATGATAGTGAAGAGGGGCACTTTAAATATGCATTGCGTTCTTTCTCTTCTCCACTACCCTTGTATTGTAACTAATTTTACTGACTTGATAACATATCCCTGGGATAGCTCTTAGTGGCCATGTAGTGAAGTATTTGCAATAAGATCCAAAATCCAAAAAAGTGATAGTTTTTACAAGCGCGTGACCAGATATCCTCCTTTTCCAGGACATGTCCTACATTTCTCTTTCTATCCAGGAGGAACTTCAAAATGTCACTCCATTTTGAGGCATGATGTAAGGAGCATGGAATTTACTTTTATATTACATTTTTTCTTGAATGCCTATATTTTGTTGGTGCCTTGCCCTCCTTTTGTGGTTATGACATGCTGGTCACTGGTTCCGCAGGCGTGAGTAGTGGTTTTATTGGCAGTATATTGCCATGATACAAACAAGCTGGGACATGATGAAAAATGTTAGATTAAGAAGGGTAAAATCAACTTGGCATAGTGGTGTTGGTGCTGGAATGTGACTTCTGAGGACCAAGGGTTTATTCCCAGCCAGCAATGGAAAACCCACTGGAGTGACCTTGGGCAAGTTACCTTCTCTCAGCCTCAGAGGATGGCAATGGGAACCTCTGAATAAATCTTGCCAAGAAACCTCCAGATACGGTTGCCATAAGTTGGGCAAGGGACTTAAAGGCAAACAACAACAACAAGCTGGAGAAGAGTGCTGAGGATACCATGAGATAGCCAAAAAATGGTTCCTGTGGACAGAGTCAGGCCTAGATTCTCTTCCTGGAAGCCAAATGGATAAATTGAACCTGTTGTATTTTTGGCCACATCATGAGAAGTCTATGACTCACTAGGAAAAGACAATAAAGGCTAGGAAAGTAGGAAAGTGGTAAGAAGGAGAAGACCAAATAACCAGTTGGATAGATAGATGCCTGAATTTGTAGACTTAAGTGGAACAGTGGAGAACAGAGAGGCTTGAGAGAGGTTCAAATCCAGAGAGTCACTATGAGTTGGGAGAGCTTCAAAAGCAAGTTAAAACAACAAATGTTCATAGAATGTCTGCCTTTTAAAAAGGGGGGAGGTGTTGATGGTTAAAACTACTGTTATCAAATTATTTTTTCCCCTTGGGGAAAATTTCAGTATACCTTGAAAACAGCAATACAACAGTATAGAAGTGGTAGGTAAAAGGTGTCCCCATTGCGATCCTTCAGGGGTTTTTGCAGTGTAAATTTTTTTCCCATGTGCAGTGTGTCTGTTGGAACCTTCTAACTAACCAAATAACCAACCTCTTGTTTAAGTCTTGGCAAGAGCCCCCTCTCACTTCTCTTGGCCGAAGGTGCAAGTTTGGAAAGGCAATGGTGTGATGTACTAATAATACTTTCTGAACATTAAGCAGGTTCTAAGAGATCACCTGTCTAATCCATATGCTTCCTCCCTGATTTCACTGGAAGAAGATTTCAGGATTGGAATTGATAAGAAACAAGTTCATCATTCCCTCCCAAAAATGCAGCAGGCTCAGTGTAGGTGCTGACTAACTATAAACATATGGGGCATGAAGAAAGGAAAAGGGGGGGATAAGACAAGAGAAGTGATCTAGGAGCAACTTTGAGACTGATTTGTTATTCTGCATGTTGATGATCTGAGGAAAGTGGACATGAGTCGCAAAAAGCTTATGTTTTGAAATATATCAGTTGGTCTAAAAGGTATTTTCCAAATCCCTGCCTGCACACTCCGTTTTCTTTCAAGTTGAAAGTTGATTAACATATATTCAGTAACCATGTATAGATTTGGTTAATTATCCTGGTGAAAAGGCCCTTGAAAAAGATAAGATCTGTGACATGGTTAGTAAGAGAGAGTGCACCGTTCCATACCTCAATATATTTACCTATCTCTGACATTTGTGCTTTGACTTTTGCGGCTTTGATTATTCACAGATGTTTATTAATATGTTCTCTCTAGGGAATATCTAGGTTCCCCCAGCACAACTTGACCAACTTTTACAGGTTCACACTTGATAAGACCTAGAGATTCCTAAAGGGAATACTCCATAGGCCTTTGTAGTCCTCCAGATGGAATTCTGTGGTTCAATGTCTGGCTGGCAGATGTTGACCACAGAGTTGCACTGGATGGCCTGAAGATTCCTAGAGAGGTGGGTCTATTCTAAGTGAAAAACATTAGTGGGTTTTGGTTATTTGCATTTTTCCACATTTTGTGGGGTCCTGTGCCCCTAACCCAAGCGAATGTGGAGGGAAGAGTGTCGTTCAGAATACAAAAGTGAAGCAAGCTAAATCAACAAATCCATAAGCAGCAATAATGGGCATTATGAGGAATTATAATATGAAGGTTGGTTTTTTTTTTTCTATAAGTTTGAAGGGTCTGTGTCCAATAACAAAGGTATGGTTAATTTAGCACAGTGCTTCTCAGTTTTGATCCTCGAGGTATTTTTGAACTTCACTCCAGAAACATCAGCCAAACGTGAGCCAATGGCCAGGAATTCTAGTGAACTAAAGCCCAAACTTTGGAGGTGGCCAGTATCACTGCTTTAGTAAATGAAACAATGAACAGAAAAACAACATAACCAATAAGGGAGTTGTCTGGAGAGTTGTTGGAATATGGCTAAATAAAAAAAAATCTTCGTTAACCTGTGGTCTTCAGAATGTTGTTGGATAGCCATTTTTTCCATCAGCCTTGGCTATCCAGCCATTGAAAGGATGAAATCACGGTTTTATAGGCCATCTGTGAGTGGCATTTTTTTTTTTTGAATAATGTCCACTTCTTCATCAACAGTAAGAAAAGATGCTGTACTGGTTCTCTGGGAAAGTTGTTGGTGAGCCTTCAAGCATTTGTGGCTTTGTCGTTCCGTCTGTTCTTGATCTGTTTCTACTAGTTGTGGATAGTTTTGCGGTATTCTTTGGCAGTGGGATGGGTTTTATTTAACACCTCCCATACGCAACCAAACAGGAAGTTGTTTTACACTGCACACAGAGTGTGATGGCTGTCTGTTGGCATTTGTACATGAGGGTTACTGCCATGAGGCTGGGCCTCTTTCCAGGCAGGAGGGTAACACTCCACAGAGAGACTCATTGAGAAACATAAGAGTTTTTCTGAGGAGTGCTAATTGTAGATCAGCAGTGATCTTGTTTTGGATGAACCAGGATTATAGGGACTGAAGCCCTTTTAATCAGCTAAAATGGACAACCATGAAGCGAGGTACCATCTTTAAAAAAAAGTTTTAAAAAACATATTGAATAAGGCTATCAAGGTGCTATTAGGCTATGAATGATGGCTATACATGCTACCTCCACATTCAGAGGCAATATGTTGCTGTGGATATCCAGCAGGAAAGAGACTTTCATATTCTGCTGTGTGTTTCCGCAGATCATCAGGCTGAACACTAGATGGAAACAGTAAGCCTTTTTGGCTCTGCATAGACATGGTTACATGTGTGGAAGGGGAATGCCATGTCTAAAATTAACTAAAAATCTAATTGAGTGTAACCTTTACTTTGTATTAAATGTGTTTTCAAAACATTATGAATAAACAATTATTTACAAAACCTGCAAATGGTTGTAATGGCTTCTTCTGATGCATATCTAATGGAGTGGCGGTGGAGGAATTAATTGGTGATAGTTTGTTTTAAACAGAAGGTGAGGCGTTTGTCACACACTGAAAGGACATGTTATGAATTGTCCTGTTTTTTTAAAAATTCCCTTCTCAACCTGAAGTGTTGGGCTGCATGTTTAGACCAATGGTGTTTGTTCAGATCCCAAAGGTCCTTTAACAAATACTATCTGACCTCTTAAATACACATATGATGGGTTTCTATGTTTGTAATTTGTACTTTAATAAAAGTTGTTGTTTTAAGTTCCCCGTTCTGAGTTTCCAAAACACTCTGTAAGTTGGCAGATGCTTTTTGAGAAGATGCGGTTCTGTATGTATTATTAAAATATATACATAGTTTTCATTATATGATCTGGATAATGACTTGTATTTAAAATTAGTCTAAGCAGGGTTTCTTTTCTAGCTAGGAACTCTAGAATTCTGCAGAGGAGTGGTTGGACTGTGGTCTTGTGGGGGCTGTGTTGTTTTTTTATTGTTTGTGTATTGTTACAAACTTATTATTGATTATTAGGATGCATACAGATGCAATGTTTGGAAAAAAACATTTTTTTTTAGCTGTTACATATAATAATTTGTTATGCAGGTGTTCAGTGACACCTGAAATTATTTCAAGATGTTTTCTCTAGGATAAAAAGGTTGAGAAAGGTCGTTTAAACAATTTAAATTTTAAAAACATGAATTTAAAATATTATACAAACATTGTTACACAACTGGAACAATTAAAATAATTTGAATAATGTTCTCTTTCTCTCACTTCTCTCTCAACACAAAAAATGGTACACCTGTTCTAGGGACTGACAGACTTTCCCCCTAAAACAATGTTTATGGCATATGTATATGTATTGCCAGTTTAGGGCTGTAATTCTATGGCAAATTTATTAAGCAGTAGGTTGTTGTATAACAGTGGGACTTACTTCTGAGTAAACATGTTTAGCGTAGAAGTGGAGCAAATGCAACGCCTCCAGATGTTTTTGGACTGGCAACTCCCAACAGCCTTAGCAAGAATGAGCCATAGTGAGAAAATGGTAAGGACTTTTCAACACATCTGGAGGGTTGTTATTTTATGTGTTTTTTAGGGACTGTAACTGGTTAATGTGATAAACCGGTACAAATCATCTAAGGCTGCAGAGCTATGCAATAGTGTTCCTGGGAGTAAGCTCCAAGGAAATAGTGGGGGATTGCTGAGTAATATACATTGGATTGCACTAAGTGTTCCTTAATTGACTAGAACTCGGTTGGTTAATCTTTACTCTTCCTCACTCACACAGTAGTCATAGAGAATTATGTGTGGGTGGGCTCCGTCGTTTCACAGAGTAACTCTTTTTGGGTGTTGTGTAGAATGTATGTGTGTCCTCCAAATTTTCAATGTCATGTGTATGGAAATTGGAAACATTGCTTTATGACTTTCTGCCTTTGCTGCAGTGTGGGGCCTCGGTAGCTAAGAGTTGTTCTGACTGCTTATACTGCAAAAGGGTAGAAATAGCAGTTGAGATTAAAGGTACTTGGACTGTCAAGCAAATGGTAAAATCTGTGGCATGGAAATTATGGAATGATGGAAGAGTTAGAAAACATTTAATAAGCCAATAAGAATCTGAAATGGTGGCGAGATAACATTAAACTTGGAAATGTAGCTGGGACCTTTTGTTTCACTGTAGGAATTCACCAGGAAATACTTAATGAATTCTGTAAGCAGCGTGTAAGAGTTGATAATTGAGAGTCGTATTACAGAAATATACATGTATTATACATTTGGTGTATACCAGGTTTGGCTGAATGGGGAAGGAACTGGCAAAAACCACTAGAGGCCTGCTGGCCACTTGCAGGATTAATGAAGGTTTGAACACTGTGTTCTGCCATGGCTCCATTCTATAGAAATCTAGTAGCTTGTGTGTGGCACCAGAGCTTTTCTGTCAGAGAAGGCAAAAAATAATCCAAAAAACTACAAATCCCAGAATTCCATAGCAATTGAGACATGGCAGTTTAAAGCAATGTCAAATTGCATTAATTTTGAGTTAGTGCAGCCTGAGTCCTCTGGTGCCTAAGAAAATCCTATGAAACTCATGGGGTCCCATAAAGTTTGACAGGCAACTTGAAGGCACACCTGCACACATATGGAGCTTACCAGTGGGTTGAGGAAAACGGAGTTTGTTTTCCTGTACACCAAGATACCAAGCCATCAGCCTTGCCCTAGTGTGCATCTGACAACTGTGGTATAATGTAGTCTGGATATCACTTTAACTGGCATGTGTGTCTGTCCTACAGATGCTTGGGGATTTGTTAAGTTTTGTGAGGGTACTAGACACTTTGACAAACAAGGGCTTCGAGATCTTGTAGGACTACAAATCTATGATTCCATGAAGAATGGAGCGTACAAGCACTTAAAGTATTCCAAACTGGCTTACCTCTACAGTGTAGCTGTACCCCTGATGTCCAAGATGGAGTGGATCCATGTTATCGCAATGGGTTTTGCTTACCAGGCCCCTCCGTGGATAACAAATGCCGTGGATGCTCACGTCCCATCAAATACAATGGCATAGCAAAGTGGTGTCTCTTATGTAAAAATGGAAAATCGAGTAGGATTTTTTATACTTTTTTGGAATATTTTAGTGTGGGATGCTTGAATTGTGGGAGAAAAATTGGTGGAATAAGGAGGGCTGACTGTTAGTTGATTCTGTTTCTTATTCTCCCTCCCACCTGTTTGTTCAATGGCTTTCACTTTAACAATTGGTCAAATGTACGTCTGCCCACTGAGCATGCTTGGTCTTCCTGTAGGCTGTTTGGAGGTCCTCTCCTCACCCCCACCCTGTTCTCTTAGATGTTCCATACGTCTGAAAACTTTATGGGCTCTCCTGAGTCTGCTGATAACCTCCCTCCATGCATGGATGGTAGTACCATTTTGACTTATGATAAGGATCTGCATTTAGGGAATGAACTTGCTCTTAGCGTGTGTAAAATGATGAAGGATGATGTCATGCCCTGGGGGCCTTGTTGTTGCAGAAGGGCAGGATTTGAGCACTCTTTGAGAGTGACAGCCGCATTCAAGGTAGTTTTGGGAACCTTTCATTTGAGGGATGGTAATTAATTGTGGGAGAGGAGGGAGTGCTAGTTAAGGCTGAGAGGAAACTAGGAGCCAATAAGTTAATAGGGTTGTTCATTCTGAGGTATATTGAAAACATATGTTCATATATTGCAACACCATTCCTCTCAGCTTCTTGTTTAAAGGCTGAGATCAATCAAACTAGCTCTTATTCTTTTGAGGGCGTGTTTGATGGTTACAGTTAACTCCATGGTGATGTTGTATGTTAGATCATAACATAAAAACAACTGGACAGATCCAAAGGTTATCCAAGACATACTTATTAAGAACTTCAAACAAAAAATATTTTTCAAAACCCTCTCACGCAGAGGCATTTCAGAATGCCGCATAAGCCATGGCTTATTTGGCTGTGTTAAACACAGTTGTTTCCTCAAATATCTGGATGTAGGGCGCGCCACAGGATTCCTCCCTGCAGTATGGTGCGGGCACGGGCATCACATTTGTGCCCACTGATTACAATTCTTTCTTTCTTTCATGGAAATTTTTGCCATGGACCAGGGACTGGTCCAAGGACGTCAGCTTTGAGTATAGCACTGAGAATGTAAATAGTCTTACCAATATAGGTTAGATTCGGTCCAGGGCATTTCATGCTGAGGCAAAGAGGACATAATTAAAGCCCCCCCCCCCCATTCAATTCAGAAGGTGGCAAGCTGAATATTAGGTACTTCAAATTCTAGAGAAGAAGATTAATACCATCCATTTGCTAGTGATCTCTTATCTGAAATGCTTTGGCACCAGAAGAGTTTTTGGATTGCACTTTAAAAATTACATATTGAAAAATTGATCTCCAGATAATTGCGATATCTTGGTAGATGGACCCAAGTCTCAACATGAAATCATTTAGGTTTTGTTAACATTTATTTAGTTTTGGTTGCATTCATGCTTTTGTATCTATAGGTTCACCATTAGTTGAGTGTGACTCAAGTGCAGTTTAACACACACACACACACACACACACAACTGTCTACATATAGCCTGAAGGTAATTTGTTACATGAAGATTTTTTAAAAATTGTGTGCATGAAACAAACTTTGGTACATGGAACCATCACAAGCAAAGGTGGTCTATATACAAAGGAGGAGGGAAAAGGGAAGAAAAGAGAGGAGAGATCTCACCACAGTGGAAATTTTGGGAGTATTTCAGATTTCCAGTAAGGAATGACTTGAACCTTATACTTGAAGCATTTGGACTATTGTTTAGTTGGAGACCATAATAACATATGCTGTGCAAGGTCTTTTCAGTGGGCAGGGGAATAGACAGGAGAGTACAGAAAGAATGGCCACGTTATGCCCCTGTTAAGATTGCTGTTACTTTGGTTCAATGATTGAGGGCCAGCTTTGCCTTCAAGTATGCAAGTCTTTTGAGGAAAGCTGCATACAGTGCCATAGATTCCTAGGTTTCTGGAAATATATTGTAGGTCTAAAGTGCACAGAGTCAGGCGCTATGACCTTCCATATTATAACAGATGATGAACTAAGGGTTGGTGGTTAGTATGGAGCCAGCTTTCAGAGTGTGGTGAATGATGTTGTTGGTCGCCAGAACAGGCAAGAGAGGCAAAAGTTATTATTGACGATAGAAGCTAGGTCAAACTATAATTTTTAAACAGAAGCCCTTGGAATTTATAGGAGCGTGACTTTGGAAGGTGGCAAGAGAAGACTCTACTCAGTTCCACTGTTTTCCTTCTACTGAGTTAATTGAGTTACCCAATACTTCTGGCACTTTGAACTCAGTTTGCAGCGAACTGGACATAGCAGAGGACAAAGAGGAAAGTGGGAAGGGTGCAAAAAGGTCGGTACATTTTAAAACATGCTGAAAAGTGGGACAGCAAAGGATTAACTCTGCCAAACCTGGGACAGTCGGCGTGGTTATTATGCAACTGCTGTAGAGTGCCAGCTAGATATCACGGGCCTTTCTGCCACCTGTTGACTGGTAGTTGCTGCAGAAGAGGAAAGGCTCTATGAGGGAGTTAAACTGAACCTTTCTTTTTTTCCTTTTTCTCCCCTTTCCCCCTTTTTTTTGGTTAATCAGAAAACATTTTGCTATGGGGGGCTGAATGTTTAACCAATGGTTGAAATATTAGCACTTTTTGTTTCCTAATGGCAGCTGGATGCTTTCCAGCTTTCTTAGGCAAAGAGAACCAAGCTGATATGTAGTGCAGGAAGTCTGTAGACAAGTTATCCTTTATTAAAAAGAGCACCTATAAGGAAGTGGGCAACATAAGAGAGCAGAGCTGAATATTTCCTCCCTACTAGTTTTCAATTCAAAGTCCTCCCTAAGCTGTCCTAAATTTAATTAGGAAAATGATGCAGAAGACTTGTTTGAGTACCCATCTAGCACACACCAATCAGATGTTTCTCCAAATTGGGCTATAGTGTTTCTTGCTTTGTTTTTCTGTTTTAGAGAGCCTGGATCACATTCTAGTGTGGGATGTGATGTGTTTTCAATCAGAATTTAAGTTTGCCATGACTTTGCAGTATGAAAATATTACTTACAGTTATGTTACAGAGACATTGGCAATACCCCAGATCTGAAATAATTGTCCCTAAAACATTCCAATGCTTATAATCATTTTGGTAAAACAAATTTTTTTCTTTCTCCCTTGATTGTCAGGGTTACATCTATGGCCACATTAATAGTGGTAGCTTACAAGCAGGGCAAATACTTAGTTATTTAGAGTTCTTTGGCGATATGACAACCTTCCCAAGAGGAAGAGGCTGGGAATGCAGTGGTTTTGCATGGAAATTTGCCCATTTCATGTCTATTTCCTTACTCAGACTGGCACTATTGCCAGACAATGGCAACGCTATTTTTGGTGGCAACTAGCAGAGTATACTGATGGGAATAAATGAGTTCTTCCATCTCATGGTGTTAGAGTAACAAGTTTTCCTTTGCGCTTGCAAGGATATTAGTTAGAAATTCTTTAAACCAATCCTGAGATTTTCAGCAATTCATTGTATCAAAAATCAATCTTTCTTCTATCCACAGATAATTAAATGTTACTATTTAATTGTCCTGTTTGAAGGAACCCAGGGGAATTGTTTTGTAGTGGTTTTAGTATGGAGGAGGAACTTACTATGGAAACCCACTAAGTGGTTTTAGGCAAGAAGGCCAGAGGAGGAAAGGCCATGGCAAATCGTCCTCTGAGAAAGCTGGCGAAGAAAACCTCACCAATAAAATCTGTTCTGCATTTTAGTTTTGCGATAAAATGGAAATGACTTGAAAGTAAAAACAAGAGATGTAGAAGTTTTAGTCTAGTGTGTCATTTATTTCAGAATTAGTTTGTGTTCCAACGCTTAATTAACTTTCATAGGGGCACCTATTACCAATACGTGACAATAAATATAGCACATATGTTCATGATTTGTTTAAAAAGCCATTAAAATTGCTGTACAAAGATTAAAGTAGCATATGGCAGAGGCAACTTTAACACACACACACAACATATTGGATTGTAAGTGGCCTGGGGAAAATGAAAGGGTGAGCATCAATTATAAGAAGTAGTGTTCAAGGTTTAGGCCTTCCTTGGGGAAAGCAACCTCTCTTTTAGACTTCCAGTGTCACTGCGGGGTGGTAAACATGTCTGACAGTAACAGTTTTGAGACGGCGAAGTAAGGGATTACATTGACTGTACATAAATTAGTCCTCTATCAAAATAAGTTTTCCACATGGAAAATAGGTTGCATTGGAAGGAAGAGCTCTATCACAGACTTCCTGAAATGTGCAATATTTTTTCTTTATTTCTTTCTTTTTTCGTTCTTCCTTCCTTCCTTCCCTTCCTGTTCTTTTTGGAGAGAAGGGAAATTCTTTCTTATACACCCCATAGTGTATCTACACACTATAGTGTTATAGCAGCTTGATGTCACTTTTAAATGCCATGATTCGTTCTGATGGAATACTGAAAGATGGGTTTCACCTCCAGCAGATTCTATCTTGCTGATATGGAGTGCTTTTTTTCAGCTTTCGGTATGAGCTGACTTTACAGTTAAGAGGTTTCTAGTGCTTAATTTGCAAACTAGGAGTTCTGGACTTCAACTTAGTCAGAATTGATATCTTTTGACCTGGGAACCTTGCCCTTCTGTATCTGCTAAATGTATACAGGATTGATAGTGATCGTTCATCCGTGAGACGCAATGGCTGTGGACTGATGCTCCAAATCAAACGGAGCCCTTTGTCTGTCATAGCAAAGGTGATGTGGAGGAGGGAATATTGGTATCATAATGTGTCCTGCCTTTTAGTTCTAGGATGAATTTATTCGGATGAATATCAGCCAATTTGAGGACTGCTTCAAGTGAAGATATCCAGCAGGAGCTTTTGTAATAAATAATTAACCCGTTGGTTTATAGAGCAATAAAAGACTGTTTTTGTCTCAATTCATTTGTTCAAATGATGCTGCTGCTTATAGGCCCTATAATATAGGGACTTCTCTTGGTGAGATGTCCCCTCCTTAGAAGTGAATGGGTGCCTCTTCTGAGGAGATGGAGCCTTATATTTCAAAGGATGGAACAATTTGTTTGTTGTGTGGTTGCTGGCTGTTTGTTGTTTCTATGCCTTAAGTTGTTCTGATAGTATGGCCAGCCCTAAGGCTAAGATTTGTTCAAAGAAGTTTCTTTTGCCATCCTCTGAGACTGAGAGTGTGACAGCCAATGTCAATTAGTGGCTTTCCATGGCTGAGTGGGTGACCCAAATTCAGACTCCTGGTCAACACTCAAAATACTACACCAAACTGGGTTCTCTATATTTGGGCAATATAGGGAACATGGAAGTGGTCTGCAGATACCACACCACCCAACTTGTCCTGATTTGAGGACAGAAAAAAATATTTTCACCAAATCAAGAATTCAAATGGATTGGCATTTCACCAGCCTTTGGAAAAAAGAACTGTACCATCCATTACTGTGTCTCCAGGATTGCAAACCTTTTATTTCCACATTCAGCTGTGCAAGTGTGTATATGTTGTTGTGAAATTAGATTTTTTTTTGGCCACATGTGCAAAATGTAACAGAGCATTGAAGCCTGGTCGGCTAATGTGGTATCTAGATTTGATCACGAGAGAGAACACTGCTGTTTTGCTTGTTGCACACAGCAATTGGCAGTTTGATGTGGGGATGGGGAAGACTTGCATATGGGTATGACCATAAAATACATAAAAGCCACAAATGCCCTTGGTAATTGTACAAGCTGTGCTACGACGTATGTGACTTTGTGATCCTTGATGCACACAAGAAATGCCGGAGCTCCCAGAGACGTCTCTGCCATGGCAGTGGTCAAGTGGGCGGTGCGATAAAATCATGTGGCACATAAAAACATGTGCCAGTCAGCAAGCTAGGATTAGGGACCAACCTCTTTTGAGGCTGCTCTGGGGAAGATGATGATCTCCAAATTGCAGCTGGTCACTAGTCACAGTCTCCTTGTTTGTTGAAAAACAGATGTTGTAAAATCCAGTTTCTTTGGCATGCAAGGTGTCAATGAAAATATAAAGGGGAATCCCTCTCCACAAATGGATTATTTTGTAAGGTTTTATAGCAATCAGTTCTATTGCAGCATAGTGGAGGTTAAACCACTTTTTCCTTTCTTTTCTAGAATGCTGGAACTTGGATTCTGTGATCTGCATTAAATTTATGCCAAGGAGAATGTGTTCCATTTTTGTATATTTTGGAATTTTATTTTTCATTTGTTTTATTATAATTTTAAACCTCTTTGTATGCCATATGCTGGGAACCTAAAGGGGGTAGATTGGAAGATTTCTTACCTTAACCCAGTGATTTTCCAAAGTGGGTGGTTACACCTCCCAAGGGGGCTTGTGGGAAGATCCAGAGGGACAGTGGGAGGAAATGAGGGCAGCAGTGGAAGAGGGGGCAGCGGGGGGGGGGTGGGGGGCTTCAGTTCAAAGGTATTTATCAGACAAGGGGAATTGGAAAGTATATCGATGGCAAATCTGAACGCAATCATGGGGGTTTTTTAACGTTATTGGGGTGATAACCCACTACACACAAATTCGGGCAATGGGAAATCATGTGTGTTGCATGTGATTGTGTTGTTGATTAAACTGCCACATGCAAATGTTGGGCAATGGCAATTTGGCTATTTTGCATGCAACGGGGGGAGCCAGGTTCAGATGCATGGCGTATGTCACGTGAATTGCGGGAAACTAGCGGACTTTTATTTTTAGTGAAGTGTGTTTTGTTGTCCCCACTTTCTTTTCATTCAAATGTATAGAGAAATTCCTCCATTTGATTAACTGCAAAGGTATTAGTGTGTGAGGAAGAACAAGGGCAACCAGCAGCTTTTAGGATTATGGTTTTTGGGGATGGAGGGTTTTTGTATGAAACTTCTTTTCATGGTCCTCGCTGATAATTTTCATATGGTGGTGTCTTTGCTCATTGCCTGACTGGAGGATGGTTTCACTGCCCTGCAGCTGCTTTTTCATTGTGGTGGTGTTTGGTGTATGTGATCGGGAATTGTTTGTGAGACTTGGGCACAGGATATCACTTTTTGTGGCTTGGAGCAGCACCGTGTTGGGCAGTTGTTGCTGAGCGGGATAAGATGGGTAGAGCACATGGCCAGTGGGAGAGGTTGGTGGCAAACAGGATGCTTTCAAATTTTGGGACCTTGATGGTAAACTTCTTTGTGGAGCTTTGCTGGGACTTGGCTCGCAAGTTGGAGCTTATGCTGGCTGCTCCTGTTTTTCTTTCACAGTAAGGCAAAGAGAAGAGGCAGGTAGTAGAGAAGCATGTTTGCGTATGTGGGAGACCTGATTATTGTGTTGGGGAAAGTCATTGTTCGTAGTGAAAGAAAAGGGAGGAGTACCTGGGGGCTATTTAGGTAAAAGAGCTGTGCTGTCGGTGTAGTTAAAATCTCTCCCTTCTCCATTCCACCGTCTCCAGTCAGAGGTGTGTGCCTCTGTTAAACCTTGCTACGCCACACACAAAGCATACCGTCTGTGCCCTATTCCACCCAATGAAGAAGGAACTGAGAATCTACCTCACCAGGGAGACGCTTGTCTCCCTTTTGCACCTTGGGAGCAGCAACAACGGCTTGGCTGAGCAGTGACCAAGAGGCCTCTTGGCCAACACTGGCCTTTGCTGGGTAGGGGTTTGGCATGGTGTGAGAGGCTTCATTTGCTGTTCAACTGATGCTGCTTAGCTACTGCTCCAGAGTTGACTGTTGGCAAAGGGAGTAACAGTGATGAGATTGGTTGCTTTGAATTTGCAGGTAGAAAAGTAGAACCTGATATTGATGAAATATGGATGTGGTGGTGGTGTTAGGGTTGTCATCCAAGATTTAAAAGCGGGGGCGGGGTAGCAAAAAAAGTTTTTGGGGCTACTGAGTTAGTGGTCAAAGAGCCCATCAGTCTTTGCAAGCAATACAGGCTGAGAAATTGCTTTTCCTCCAAAATGTTGTAAAATAAACATAGGCAAAAGTAGAAAATAGTTACAGGCCTGCCAAAGTAGGAATTGTCTAAATCCAACAAATTCACTCAATTCCTCCTCCTTCCAAGATTTTGTGGCAGACCTGCATTCTGTCATGTAACATTTGATGAAACATTTTGTCTATCTAGGCCATTGTAACTTTTGTTACCCATACTCACCATAGCTTTCCAAGTAACCCTGGTGTGTCTGCATGGCCAAATATTGTGTGCGATATCATGAGAGTGTAACTCATTTCCTACAAGTATTTCTGCAATGAATGCCATGGTGCTATAGGTATATTTCAGAGGAAGGAATTGGAAAAGCCACTGAGAATTCCTTGGCCTAAAAAAATCTTACAAGATTCATGGGGTTGTAATCAGCCAACAGGAAGCTTTATAGGTTGCAATATATTTATGTCATGGTAACCACAGGAGCCCTGGGGAATGCAGAAAGCGGGCTCTCTTATTCACTATGCCAGCAATTCAGCTTCCTTCTGGGATTGTCTTTTAAAAACTGCCCCTATCATGGCTAGCCTATCATTAGGAGTGTGAGGCAGCCATCTCAGCCTATATATTCGTAGGGAAGGTGTGGGCAGTCGGCTGGTAGCCCTTAAGAACTGCCTATTTCTCCTACAGCCATTTAAAAGGTCATGATGATGTATGTGTCTTTAGAGCCTATCTTGGATTTCCTAAACTGAATTTGCTTACCTCAGTATGTAACGCTAGTCAATTTCTAATATAGGGACGGGAGGCAGCACCATCTTGTTATTTGCCACAGTGTATAAAAATCTTGGACGCATCTTGCTGCTAGCTGGTCTTTGACTGTCAGAATTCTTGTCCCAAGGTGCGGTCAGTTGGCTTTGTTCTCGTTGAACCTCTAGTGAGTAGTCAAATGGATTATAGTCCAAAAACTCTTTAGTCTTTAAACCAGTGTGTAAAATGGCTTTAAATCTGTAATGTCAAGAACGGCTGTGGTTTTGTATAGTCTCTTTTGAAATGTTTTTTTAATTGCTTTTTAGAACTTTTGTATGTTTCATAGCATTTTAATATAGTTTTTATATAGATGATTTGTTTTTAATTGTTTTTTTATTGTTTGTTAAAATAAAAAATTTTAAAGGCATTTTATCTGTGGAGTTGCTGTTGGGCCCCTCTCTGGGAAAAGGTGGGATAGCAATGAAAACAACAACAAATAAATTTTAAAGCATGTTTTAATCTATTTCATTGAACATCATTTGGAGTTTTCTGTGGGAAATGCGGATAAAAAAACACATAAGTATATACATGAAATATATAAATAGCCACTGAAATGTATAGATTTTACAAAGAGTAATACGTGCCTACATGCGGAGGTGACATGTTTTTAAGGGTGAAATGGGGTGTGTGTGCCCAAAACAGGAGAAGGTGGAATCCTTGGCCTGCAAAGAAAAGGCCACATAAGAGTGGAGAATAAAGTCGCTCCTTTTATTCGTCTCCGCTGGAGGGATTCCAAATATCTTTCTTGGCTTTGGGTCAAAGTCTGTCATTTACAGCAGGCCACTGTGTCATTGGGCCCTTAAACTCTGAACAACAACATGAACTCCCCTGTTCCGCAACGCACAATCTGAGTTGGACTTTTCTTCCCAGTGTCTTATCTTCCTGTCCCCATTGCCCCTCCGTCTTTTCTCCCCTTCTTCTCTTGGTGGCTCTACGTTAGGCAAATCTCTCTCAAAAACAAAAAAAAAA
>NC_056527.1:87759756-87766733 GCF_019175285.1 Sceloporus undulatus | reverse complement strand
TCATGCAACTATTTGGACACACTGTGAAATGGTAGTCGCCTCTTCATATATATATATACAGGTATATATAATGGTGGTCAACGGGGACTCTAGTTTATTGTGGGTTTTATGTTTCAGTTTTAAATCAGCTATCCAATACTAGCTTTCTGCCTGATCAAACTGCATCACACCCATTTTGTGCCACATGCATAAAAGTGGGGTTAGGGAACAGAGTGCAGACACTAGCAAACATATTACATCTCATTACTTTGACCATTAGCCTCCTCTCGCTTCTCCACTGAGAGCCATCCAGCATGCAAACAAGATGCATTTCTTTAATAGCCAGACCACAGGTCCCAAAGAGAGAATTGGTTCCCCTACAAATAGCACTTTAATTTCTTTTTAATGAAATGGTGTGGGGTTAGCCTTTTTATTTTTTTCCTTTTGGCCTGGCCACCACACACTGAAAATATACCAGGTCAAAATGCCTTTGAAAACTGGACTGCCCTTTCCTTTTTCTGTATTTTGCTAAAGAAATCTGCAATTATGTTAGCCAATACAAATGAAATATATCAGTGGATTGCTACATTCAACAAAAGTTGTATCTTATTGTGTGCGCATACCTACAGACAGATACTCCCCACGTGGAGAAAGAGAGGCCAAAATAAAGCTGCTTCGGGCCACTTTGGAAGTATGCTGTTTAAATGATGCATGCGTCCTAAGAATCCAGAAACCATGCCAAAGCCACAATCCAGTCCTAAGGACTGGAGTGCAGCTTTGGTGCAGCTTCCGGACTCTTAGGAGCAATGTATCATTTAAACAGCATACCTCCAAAGTGGCCCGAAGCAGCTTTATTTTGGCCTGACTGTATGAAGCCAGAGATAGAGAAGAAGAGTTTGTTTCAGTATGTTGTTGTATTTATCTTCACACTCCCTTATCATGTAGGCCCAAATATTCCCACTTTACAAACTTTAGAAATGAGGCTGGCAGATACCAACTGGCCTGAGGAAGAGAATTCTCTCTCTCTTTTTTTAATGAAGTTATCTGTCCCCTGACAAGGGATACCATGAAATATGGGACTCACTCTCCAGTACAGCATTCCTTTTCCATCATATTGCCGTTACTCAGTTTCATCATGTTTCATACAACCCTACCTGACAAAAATCCAGTAGAAGCCTAAGACCAAGTCTATTTCTATTCATCAGCTGCTAAAGTTTTAAAGATCATGTAGCTCTAGTATAAGTACTGGAACAGAGCGTAAGCATGAGAGCAGGGAAATGTCTAATTTAAAATAATGTAAGCCGCTCTGACAGCCTTTTGGCTGAAGAGTGGGGTATAAATACAATAAATAAATAAATAAATACTGGAACAAAGCAAAAAGGTAATGTGATCCATGTTGTCTACATCTACTACTGAGATATGATATAATTGAAAGGTAGATTAAGTTCTACTACCAGCAATCTGGATATTTTGCAGGAGGTGTTTGGCTCCCAACAGATTTTAAAAAATAGCAGGAAAGCTGAAAGTTTTTCCCCCCTGCAAGTGAAACACAGATATCTTTCATAGTTTTCCTGCTACATATGAATCCTTTCTCTCTTCTCTCTCAGCCTTACCTGTAAAAATATGAGTACAAATTGCTTTTTCTCCAGTTTGGCTTAGAATTCCTCATCTGCAGTTACTCAGAAATCAGGATAGATCTATACTTCTACATCATGAGGCTCAGAAGCAAAAGAAAGGCTCTCTATCCATCCCAACTGCCACTACAGTGTCTTCTGAGAGAGAAAAGAACATGTGGAAACTCCTGGATTCTCAGCTCCAATGCCATTTGTGTGTTATGTCTTGTATAGACTGTAACCCCGAGAGCAGGGAACTATCAAATGAACAATCTGTAAGGAACTCAGGAAGCCCTTTTCTCTGAAGGGTGGGGTATACATATTCCAAATAAATAAAAATATATAAATACATGTAGGGGGTGGGAAGGGGGTAGGGCATCTGTGTAGTAGATAATTGCCTTCACTTCCTATATCCCCTTGCATTAGCTATGGTCCACCCAAGCATTGTGTTGCATTTGCCTCTGGCTGGTAGAGCTTCACGTTCTAGTAAAGAAAACAAAGTAGATCCCACAAGTTGAAATCTGTCCATCCCCGACTTACATTAGGTGGACCAACATCTACTGGACAAGGATCGCTCAACCCTTGGCCTATCAGATGGACAAGCAAAAGGTCTTGAACTGGCCATAGGACTGGCTCCCCAATGAGGCAGAATGAAGTAACACTCTTAGATGGCTCGTGCTGGGCATCAGCAATGGCAGTCTGCTCTCTCCTCCTCCTGAGTCCCTAAGTAGTTCACCTCTACAGAAGGACACAGGTATTTGCATCATGTGGTCTGTCCACTCCCAACCACCACCACACACTTCTGCTGTTATGATTCAACTGGCATGTCAGTATGAGGGAGACAAGGGGCACCATCTTGTCTTTTGCTTAAGGCAGCAGAATATCCAAGGCCAATTTTTACAAGTCATGTGATAGATCACACATAGTGACTGAGCTGATTTACCATCACCTAGAAGCAGCAGAATGAGAGGCATAATGGAAACTAGTCACAAAAGCCAAATAATTGTCTTTGCACCAACATGATGAAGCAGGTAAAGTGACACTCCTCATAAAGGTTTCCAGGCAGGCTTCTTCTTTGGTCCAGGCCAAAGAAAACACCCTTTTCTTCCTGTCTCCAGACTTACTTTTTCCCTCTCCCTCATGCTGCTCTCCAGATTGTATAATAGTAGGGTATGAGAATAAGGCATGTAGAAGCTGCCCTACCAAGTAACGCAAGGCAGGTTCTGAACACTGTCGAAGGTGTCAAGACAGATTCAATGAGCAAAGTAGTACCCTCTTGTGCCAGTCCCAAAGGGGTTTGTGCAGAACTTCCCGGTTGGACTGTATTACATGTTAATGAGAAGGAGAATTGAAGGTTATTCAAGCAAACATTTGGATTCTCAAAATGGAACTTCAAAATCTCATGTGCAGCTCAGACAACATGGCTGGGTGGAAAGATGGGAGAAGAATTAACAATAACAGCAATACATAGATTTTATGTAACACAAAATGCTTCTCATATTATCCCAGTAGTCCTTAGAATACGTTTGGATCATTCACATTAGCAGATAAGGAGTCAAGGCTGAGATATGGGGTCAAGGCTGGCCAAGCATCTCAGGAAGCAGACCAAGTCTATGAAAATGTATGTTACACCCCCCCCGCACAACACAGGTTAGTGTCAAAAGTTTCGCGACAATAGATTCCTTTGCATACAGATATTCCAAACTAAACACAGCTAGGTCCTTCTGAGTTCGACCTGTCAGTAAAAACCTGTTTTTTAACAAAAGTGAAAACAAAGCTACGTGGGGAGAATTCTCGCTTGATGCACTATACATACTGCTTAAAACATGAGTAGTTAAGTGTTTTTTACAGGGAAAGAAGAAGAACAGGCTGGAGGTGTGGACCTAGATGTCCCAGTGCATTGTCCTCATCTGAATCAACCATAAAAACCCCACCGTAGTTTGTGTGAAAAAATATACTGGTATGTATTTAGAACATTGACCTTAGGACAATAACGGTGAGGCAGGGTCCCCTCTCAAGACCTGCAGGAGGGTAGCAGAGGGGAAAAATTAACCCCAGAAACAAATGGGGAATTGTGTGGTTATCAACAGTGAACAGTTTGGCTTCGGTGGGTAACAGGAGCTGGCCTTGAAGGATAAGAAACCATTAGGCCGAGTCGTATATTACTGTTGCTGCCTTCCGAGAACTAGCTTCTGTTTCATACGTGATGCTCTGAGAATGAGACAGAAAAAAGAATGGCGTTGTCCCAGAGGATTCTGGGGATGTCTTCCATGTTGGGTATAACCTATGAAGTAGCTGGCAGAATTCGCTTTCTATTCTTATGCCCGATTACAGATTACCAAGTGTTGAAAAGACCAGTTTGTTACGGTTTTCACATTACAATACATTTGAAAAAAATGACTTATTAAGTTTCCGGTTACATTCCTGCTTGGTGTTAACTTGTGGAGGAAAGACCTTAAAATTGCTAAGACTATGGCCATAAAACAGTGGGGATAGATGGTCAAAACGCTTCCAAAAATTGTCTCTAAAATGCCTATAAAAAATAACTAAGTTGTAACACAGAAAAGTTGCTCCCATCGCACTAAGTAAATCTAACTTTACTCCCGTTTTGAAATGAAATTTCGCAATTAAATTCTCGTTGTGTACTCACTCGACTCCCAACTCTCCCACCAACAACTTTATTAACTATACCCAGCATTGACTCGATTTCATATTTTTCTGCAGCAAAATGAAACCAAACATACCTTTAGGACTGTTTTGTGAAATGATTAGTAGTGGTGGTATCATTTGATTTACATAAGGCTTGTACAAAACAAATATGAACGTTGGGAATCACAGAAGTAGGACCTGAAAATGGAAACACGACTAAAATACTGGTTTATACAAAAAGAAGGTATAAAGTGGTATAGGTATTTTTAAAAGGACCCAGGTGGATAAAACTGATAGTACTGCTCATGGCAAAAAAGACATAAAGATGGCATCAGCATGAGCAACTATGGGAAGGCAAGACAGGGCTGCCATCACCAGAGAACGGCCCTTCTAGTTACCCAACTTTCAGTAGTTTTGGGTAAGACCATTTCATAAATGAAGCTTGTTTGCACCATTATGAGTTTTTTATAATGAAATAACCCGCATTAATTTCCAATGAGCTTGGCACCTTTTCAGAAATATAAACTGAACATTAGTAGACGCAGGAGGAGAATCTTACAACTGGCCGTATGTTACATACATTTTGTATTTGCAAATAATAATTTTATTATCCTATTGATTGATTTTGTCAATCGCAATTTGTTCTGTTAACAGCTGCAACAAGCATCTATACTAATGTACTAATAAATTAACGAAATGAAGATAATGGACAGACCTGATTAATCTCCAGAATATGATTTATGTTTGAATAAATTAGGTAACAGTTAAAGTCCCGTTGCAGAGATGATCCATTCTAAATTAGACTGCATTGCATGTTACTGTACAACAATGAAACGCCAAATAAAAATAAGATGGATGCACATGGAATAAAACCTGCCCATAATCCAACCCCATCAAAGACCTTTTAAGCATCATCAATGCCATACAAGACAAGTTCAATTTTGGTTAACTAGCAACAATTAATAATGTTCAATATAATTCTGGTATGTATGTACTTTTGTTTTGCTTCTGCTTTTAAAAGACGTGACTGGCCTCTGCTTTGTCTGAGATAGAACTTCAAGGAGGCCCTTTAATTTAAAGTGTTGAAAACACTATTCATAGTTGCCATTGCACAAAAATATATGATGAAAATTGAAAATGATTTTCCAAAAGCGGATTAAGGGTTCCTTCCTCCGAGCTTTAAGAAAAACAAATTTTGCTAGCTGTTTCAAGATGTATATAGTTTTGGTAATACATTTTTTCGGGGAAACCTCAGCTGAGTAGTAAAACGTAATCAGAAACCTGTTCATATAATTTTTGACATGATGTTAAAAACCTGGGTGTTCTTCATTAATTTGCAAACCAGCTTAATGACTTCCATCGCGTCTCTGGTTTGAAAAACTGGGATTAATCCTGTGTCGTGTGTTAGACGATCTTCTCATGAGTTTTTGGGAAAGTCCCTAGTGTCACTCAAACAATGAATGTAATACGTTGCAGTTAAAATGTTTTGTGTTTTTAAAAGTGGAGATTGTTCCATAAGTTGAGTTAAAGGTTCGCTTAGCGCATCCTGGTGCAAAAAAAAAAAAAAAAAATATTTAATCCACCAACGAAACTCCTTTATTTGAAGTATCAATCCTGCTCGATAAGCAGATTGTTCGACAGTTATAGCTATAATTACACTTCCCTTTTGTTTTCCTTTCTGCAAAAAAAAAAAAAAAAAAAAAAAAAGAAAGAAAAAAAAAAAAAGGAAAAGAAAAAAAAAAAAAAAAAAAAAAAAAAAAGGAAAAAAAAAAAAGAAAAGAAAGAAAGAAAAAAAAAAAGTAATTTTTGTTTTGAAACAATCACAGAGCTCTTTCTCTGCTTGGTTTGTGTGCATAATTCTCATCACTCACATGTACGAAAATTATTGTTTCTTATATTGCCTATCAACACATTCGTGAACTCCATAATTCGATTTAGCAAGTTTGTTTTCTTTCTTTTCTTTGTTTTGCATTAAAGAGAGCCAGTGTGGGGTAGTTGGTTTGAACAGCTTGGACTATGACTAACTGGAGACCAGGATTCAAACCCCCAGTCAGTCCTTGGCAAAACCAGCCAGGTGGACCTTGAGACAAGTCACATTTCTCTCAGCCTTAGAGGAAAAGCAAAGGCAAAACCTACTCTGAACAAATATTTGTCACAAAAGAAAAAGCTCTGGTGGTCCCCGACTGTTAAAGGTCATCATAAATCATGAAAATGGACTTGAGTACGGACCACAATAACATAACCTTCATTAATAAATAATAAATCATTGGTTTTAAAATTTAAATTCAGCCATAAATTGAGTTAATAGGTTCTTTGGACCTAAATTTATGCAGCTTCCCCCCCTCCAAACACACACACACACAAACACACACAACACCACACAATCAATACAGTAGATATATTGATATCCCTCAGTTTTGGCCAATAGAAAGAATAATAGAAACTGGATAGCAATGCCCTGTCATTTTGCTGTGTACTACTACGCCATGTCAGTTTTACTGGAATACCTGACCATGTTTCAAGTCCAGCCTCAGTCCTGAAGTTAATATGTTTTTTCGTTCCCTCTTTAAAACTACGTCCAGAGTGTGGGTAACCAGTCACTAGTCATCTCAGCCACTGATCGTCCTCATTCAAACAATGCATGTTGTGGGAAGAATCAAAACCAATGAGGAAGAAACAACCACACTTAGAGGAAAAAAGGGCAGGATATAAAACTTCATAAATAAAATAATGTAT
>NC_056527.1:87741551-87754731 GCF_019175285.1 Sceloporus undulatus | reverse complement strand
TGTGTGTGTGTGTGTGTGTGTGTGTGTGTGTGTGTGTGTGTGTGTGTAAGATGTGAATGACTAGTAATGCGGATAAGTATGGAACTCGTGTAGAAAAAAGAGAATTAGATTATGAACACTGGCCATCAACAGAATTGTTGGTAATAACGCGAACAACCTGGCAATAAGTCAAGCAGAAGAAGGACCAGCTCAGCTGATTTACGGGCAGCTTGGTGCAGTAAGAAGATAAGTAGAAGAGGGAATCCCTCACCCACTTCAGGCACCAAACCAAGGCAGACAAAAAGACAAAAGAATGAAGGTCAGATGCTGCATTTCATCAAAGCACTCAAGACAGACTCAGATCAGCATTCCTTAGCCATCCGCACCAATAAAATCAAGCGTGCTGCTTCAGGATCTGGAAGACCTGGCTAGGTCACCCCTGCTGAACATTCAGTCTGCAACCTTGAACAATTCACTCCTCTGCATGCCTCTCAGTCACTTCGTCTATAAAATGGGAATAGCATAAATTGCCCACAATGTTGCCAGAGATTAAACGCAAATAAAGGCTACAAAAAAGCTTCCGTCTTTCTTTGTACCTTTCACAAATAAAAAAATTATAAAGGAATCTGGCAGCAAGATCCCTTTGCATACTGATTTTTAAGACGAATCTAGCTATGTCTTTTAGTCATGGCTTGCTGTGCCATGAATCGTCCCCATAGATTAACAAACAAATCAGTTTATTTTCCCCTTTTCTAATCTGTTATTCTCTCACATTCTTTACATCACATCCTGTTTCAGGGTAGGCAACTTGGAAAAGAAACCAGGGACAAGCCAGAGTTGCTAAACCAACAGCAAAATGTGGGTTTACACCCCAGTTTGAGGCTGACAAACAAACCATGGCTTATTTAATGGGATAGTTTTGAACACAAGAAGAAGCCAGTAATACAACAAAGCACAACTTGGCTTGCTGTTATGAGTAAACCAAGGCATTGTGTTGGACTTTTCACTGGGTCCTTGTTACCCTGGAATTGCCTGCAATGAACCCATTGTCACACTCACTTTCACACCAGTAATACAGCACATGACCCAGCAGTACACAGAACTCAGATTGGCAACCACAGCGGCCCATGTGCTGAGAAACCACAGAATCTGCTGGCTCAAAGGTTCACTGCTTGTGGGAATGGACAGCTCCCCATGCATGGAGAAACAGGAGTTTCACTGAATATATAAATAGCATTTTGATACCTTCTTACTATTTAAAACTGCCAAAATCCACCTTGAGGAGAACCAATGTCATGATGTTTCGGTTTGCAAGGTTCTCAGTCTTTTACATTGTGTGAGCTGGAGAATGTAGAATGTAGTTATCTGTAGTTAAACCCCCTCAGGGATCTGACCCATTATCTCACACACATGCTTCCACAGACATTTTAGCATGACAGTGAGAAGGAGGAGACTAGTATATTATGCTGCCTGAGGAAAAGGAAAAGGTATCCTCCACATTTCCACAATAGAAGCAAACTGAAGTAGGAGCTGACCCTGCCTTCAACACTAGCAATGGGGCAATGCCTACCACTGACACTGAGGAAAGGAGACTAGTTTAGTGGATGCAGGTCAGGCCATGTGCCACACACAGGTGAAGTCAATCCAAGGCAAGGTGGACTGGATGGAGGGCTGTAAGTGCTTTGTGCCCATCCCCAGAATCTCCCACACTTTGCCAACCTCACAGAAGGGTTGAAGCCAAGCAACTCTCTGGCAACTTACTTTTCTATGTGCAGGAGAACACAACACTTATCACCAAGAGTATCCCATCATGTGGGGACCCTTCCACATGAAGCAGAAGAACCTAGACAAATATAATAATATCCAAAATCCACAAAACACTGATACCTTTATTGGAATAACCAAAATGCACAAAATGTATGTTGCAAGCTTTCAAAGCTCCACTGGTTTTTCAGCAAAGCACAAAATACATCTTGCAAGCTTTTGAAGCTCCATTGACTTCTTCATGATTTTTAACTCAAGGAACAGAAGGAAGTCACTTGTTTTAATGTCTTTGCCTAATGAAGTGGAGCTTCAAAAGCTTGCAACATGTATTTTGTGAATTTCAGTTAGCCAAATAAAGGCATCATTCTTTTGGAGACTCAGTGGATGTTACTGTACTTCGCTACATGGCCAACATGGCTACCTCTGGATAGGTAACCTAGACAAAGGCTTTCTGCTTCAGTGAGAACTAAGCCTCAGATGCTGTTAGAGGTTTGCAGCTCAGACCAGTGACTTTCTATTTATTAAGTTAAAATATTTATACTACATGCTTCACAGAGCATAACATAACCAATATAATAAAGCACATCAACCAAAAGCGGGTAATATTTTAAAACAATTTAACAGGATTTATTTATTGCAGTTATATCCCACCATTCCTCCAATTAGCTCAAAGCAATCTCCTCCCAGTTTACCTTCACCAAAACCCTCTGAGGTAGGCCAAGCTGAGAAGGGATGCCTAAATACCTGGATTAAAGAAAGAGGTTTGTCTGGCCCCTAAAGAATAGCAATGCTGACACCAAGCAAATCCTGAGGGAGGGGGATCTCTCATGGCTGGAACACCACATTTTGTTCTAAAAAAAAAAAACCTTCCTTCGTATTGACAGCTTCACATGAGAAAACACATGAGAAAACACATGAGGAAGCTTCAGCAAGTATTTTAAAGCCATGGTGGTATGACATGGGAATTGATGCTTTCTGCACCTTCCTGATTCTCAAAAGAACCAATCCTCCTGCCCAAACCAGCCACCTAGATAGGCATGTAATTTATTTTTTAAAATCTCATTACCAACCCTTCTTCAAAAAAAACAACCCCATAGTTTGCCCTCCCATCAATCCTCCTGCCTTGCTGTTTCTTTCTTAGCCTCAATGGATGCGTCTTCAGATGAGACAACATGGGATAACTTTCTAATCTGCAAATAGACAAGAGCATAGCAAAAGACTCTCCAAGAGATGTAACCCAAGAGTTCTACAGGTTCAGAGGAAAGGCTTATCTAAGTCCAGTGTTCTGTTCACACAGCAACCAATTACCAATTGCCCATGGGAAGATCAGCCCAACAGCACCAAGGGCTGTCTCTGAAACAAAGCCCATGCTAAGAAAACCGACAGGGATCAATCGGGATTTTTGCCCAAACATGCAGAACTGGGAAGACACCACTAGGAAGGGTCAGATTCCTAAAAGTGGAATAGTGATTCCCATGGTACACACAGGTCGACATTTCTGTGCAGAGATCAGCACGTCTTGTTTTAAAAAACTGTAATTATTGCAGTAATAGCCACATCCCTGTAGTTCTGGATTGAAATATACACAGAGGTAAGCCGCAGTAAGGAACACCTTTCCAATGCACCCCTATGTGATCAAAATAGCATGCAATGTAATGCCATGACCATTCTCACACTGCAAATGCATACACACACACATAAACATAAGGCAACATATGCTGGGATTCACTCCAGCAACCTTTCTCAACCTAATGTCTTCTAATTGCTCTGGACTACAACGCCCAACTTCCCATAGAAACGATGGGAACTATAATCCAAAAAACATCTGGAAGACACCAACAAGAAGGGTAGAACTGTTAACCATTACTAGACATTTACTATGCCATCGTATATAATGGGACATGAGCGTCTATGGATTTTGATATGGAACCAACCCCAATAAACACCAAGTGACCACTGTATATTAAATACAATACTGTATATTAAATACAATATAGTCCTCAATATAGCAGCTTGCATGAAACTCCTTAGGTAATTACACTGTTTGTTTTCAGCCTTGCTGTATAGTTTCCTTTCACCGCTTCATTTCATGCTTGCCTTGTATCACTTCCTTTAACTCAGTCCAAACCACATTAATCTTCTAATTCAAATCCCCTTATTGTTTTTAAACATTTTTTCATCGTTTTCAGGTCTTAAATCTTTTTCAAAGTCTTGTTTGGTGTTTTAACAAGTTCAATATACTATAATAGTTTAAGTTTATTTTTATGTATGTTTTTAATTTCTTGTATGTTTTTAATTGTATTGTTCTTTGAATTTGCAAGCCGCTTTGTTTTCCACTTTGGGGGGAAAGTGGAATTATTATTATTAATATTATTATTATTATTGGCAGATTGTTCTTGATAGCAGACACCAGAGTATCATTCACCTGGGAGACAGGAAATCAAGGTTGAGATCTTAACACAATTACAGCCTTCAATGGAGGGAGAGAGCCAATGCCTTCTGGCATAACCTACCTTGCACAGTCAGGCTATAAGGATAAAAACAGCTCCTTTAAGGAACAGGAGGCTTCTTTTCTTTTTTTAAGTCATGATTAAATAAGTGCAACTTGCATGGAAAAATAGTAGAGAAAAGCTGTTTCCAGCAACTTCATCCACAAGTTAATACATTTCTCTTCCTGCCTGGAAAATAATTCATATTACACACACTTTACCCATGGGTGCTGCAACCTGGATGCAGTCTTTTTCTTTCCCTGAATGGGGACTACAAATTTCAGCCCTGGTTACATCACAAGAAAGAAATAAAATCCTTAAAAATACATTGAAAGAAGAAAGCAAAAAAAAGCCTCCCTTCACCTACATCCTTTTTGCCATCCTTGTGAAGGAGAAGGTAAAAATTAAGCAGTTCAATATATATATATTATCCTGTTATGTGGATGTATGTCCCCTCAGGTTGCCTGTCAAATAATAGCAAACCCATGAATCTCATACTTTTCTTAGGCAAGGAACACTCAGAGATAGTTTTACTAGTTCCATTCTCTGAAATATAGCCTGAACTACCTGATATTCATTGGCTATCTCCCATCCAAGTACTAGACAGAGCTGACCCTGCTTAGATTTCAAGATCTGACAGGATCTGATTGCTTTAGGGTACCTTGCTACAGAATCAAAGAATCATAGAATCACAGAATTGAAAGAGACCACAAGGGCCATCCAGTCCGACCCCCTGCCATGCAGGAACTCAGAATCAAACTAACCCACCCATATCCACCTCTGTTTAAAGAAGCAACTCTACACTCTCTGAGGCACCCTTTTTCCATGGCTGAAAAGCTCTTACTGTCGGGAAGTTCCTCCTAATGTGAGGTGGAAATCTCTCTTTCTGTAGTTTGAATCCATGCTCGGGGTCCTATTCTTGGAGCAGCAGAAAACAAACTTGGCTCCAATCCTTAATATGATTCCCCTCCAATATTTAAAAAAACAGGACTATGATGTCACTTTTTAACTTCCTTCCCCAACCTAACCACAGCTCTATAAACTTTCTCTCATAGAACTGAACTTTCACCATTTGGTTGATCAGACACTACACTCTATGATGCAGCCTAGAATTGTATGCCTTTCTTAGCTGCTATCTCACATTGCTGAACATATTCAGACTGCAGTCTGGGGACTTTAAAAAAGTAAATCCTGTATGATGTCAGAATGTCAAAAGTCCACTTGCTGTACTACACCTGCTGCAGCAATCCAGAATCACAGCTATGGCAACTGGCAAGAAAACACTTCACAAGATTACGTGTAAACAGGAGCAGGGCATCTTTCTGTCCCCATAATGCTAGACAAAAACTACTGGGAAAGCCATTCCAGAAAATGGGCACAAACGAAAGGCGCAGGTATGATTCTAAATAAAATCTGTCAACAAATATAGGAGAGAAGAAAATGATGGCTCACAAGATTGGAAAATGCTCAAAATCCATTCCAATCCCCAAGAAGGGGACACCAGGGACTGCAGTAAATACAGAATCTCCAACGCAAGCAAGAGTGAAGTGCTCAAATCTCAGGAGGCGTTTCCATGTAGAGAAACGATAAATGCCAGCTATCCAAGATGAGTTCAGGAAAGGAAGAGGCACTAGGGATTATAATACAAACATATGTAAAGAGACAGAGAAAATGTGGAATGAAAACTACTATCCAGTCTGTCAAATCAAGCCATTCTACTGCCCTACTATTCCTATCTTTAAGGTTCTTTGGGCAAGAGGCAGTTTTTCTGGTTAAAATTATATGATGTCTATCCAAGGCAGTCACTGCAGGTAGAATAAAGCTATGTGGCCCTCTTGAAATATCTCTGGATTCGGATTGTTGGGATACCACTTAAGTATTAGAAGTAAGATTAATATCTTAATACATAATATTCTACCATAGATATTGTAAGTTTTTGGAGGCATCTCACTGTATATTCCTCTGGTTTACTTCTAGAAAAATCAAAACGTTTGAAAGAAAATGCAAATCACAGACCTATAAGCAAGTCTGTTATGAAACATTCCATATGATTCAAAATTCCAGGCTTAGAACTACAGTATCAAGCCACCAGAAGGTATTGCTTGCTGATTTTCATGTACAAGGTCCCAGGTACTATATCACTATTTTAAAGACTACCTCATCTCACAAACCCGGATCTTGGAAAATTACACAACTGTTTTAGCTTGGAGTAGATCAATCTACAGTCCTTGGGTAAATCATTCTATCTAAATCAGAAAGAAGAGATTTATATCTACCTCCTATCTAGAAGACTCTTGGGCTCTGATATTTGGAGAGATTTTCATTTTGGGGGAACCTGCCCTCTTCAAACAATTGGAGTTATTTCTTCAAACATATAATCCACTTGCAGATTAGGGACCTGCCCTCCAAAAAATTTCTGCAAACAGGAGTCAAACAATTGAAAGTATTTCTTCACACAACATATAATCCACTTTCAGAATTCATTGCCATAAGATATAAAGATCAGTAGCTTTTGAAAAGCAAGGCGGGGCTATTGGATAAATTAATGGAAGTCAATCTCTGTGTAGCTGCTAGGATTTCATTCGGGCATTTACCAACTTGGCCTGTGTTTCTGCAGGGTATGAGTACTCTTGTGGGTCTCACATAACTCTTGCTGTTCAGCATAATCCCATGATCTTTGTTCCACACAATACCACATTCAGTGATCCCACAATTACTGATAATGGCAACGTAATACAAATTAAAAATGTAAAATGTACAAATTCAGTGGTACTACACTACCAGTCAATAGACCTAGGGGACAAACAGGTATGGCCTCTCTTTGTCCTCTTGCAGGGCTCCTCAAGAGCATCCTGCAGGCCATCAATCTGAGAGGCAGATCTTTAACCTGATCCTGTAAACTCATTTTTATAATGTCATTTTTTAAAGTCTCCATGTTATCTGCCTGTTCTTACCAGGTACAAACAAAGAACACCAATAGCATAATTAAGAGCATTTAACTCAACTGGATCCTGCAAGGTCACAATAAAGAAGAAGATAGTTTCTTTGACAACCTTAGACAGGATTAAAAGGAAGTAAGCCCCAATGATTTGAAAGGCACTTGCTTCTCAGCTGGAAGCTACAGTCTTGTATATTCAAGCTTGCCAAACACAGATACTGTACTTGATTTGTAGACAGAAGGTCATATAAGGCCAATAAATGGCCCTGAAGTTTTTCTTAGGATAGGTACTACACCATTCAGCTCTTATTTTACTGTAAACCTTTTTCACACTTTCAGTTTAAACAAAGATATGAATACTGAAAACATAAATTAGTAACACTGAAATGTGTTTCTGTTTAGGACAGATGTCTATTCAACTCAAAACCTTTACCTTAATATACCCACACAAGATTAAAAAGTACTACCAACTTAAACTGTTCTATGGTCTATCAAACTGTCAGAGAAGGACTGAGAGGCTAGTTTGAAGTACTATTAAACATAATAGAGCAAATATAACTAAATGATCAAGAACAGAACGAATTCCACCTCAGCCATGAACTCATGTACAGTAATTTAATGTCACTTTTGTGCCAGACTCCCATCTGCAGCATGAGTACAATATTGAAGTAATGTACTTGAAGCACCTTAAATATTCTCAATACTACATAAACTGCAAGTACTTTTATTGACAGCCAGCATGATGTAACGGTTTGAATGCTGGACTACAATTCTGAGAGACAAAGGTTCGAATCCCTGCTTGGCCATGGAAAATGACTGGGTGCCCTTTGGCAAGTTACACTCTCTCAGCCCCAGAGGAAAGTAAAGGCAACCCTCCGCCAACAAATCTAACAAAGAAAACCCTGTGATAAGAGTAGCTTTATGGTGTAAATGACTTGAAGGCACACAACACCATCATCATCATCATCATCAAGAGCATAACAAAGCAATCATGAAGCATGGGAAGAAAAGGGAATATCACTTTCCCTGAATTTGGGACTTCTCTACAGCGAAGAATGTCTTAAAGTTGATGACCAAGCTGGACAAAGCTCCAAGACTACCTACTTTGAAATTCAATTGTGTATTTAGGAACACTTAATTGCTAAGATGTATAAATTGCTGTTGAGATTTGAAACAGAAGAGGAACAGATAAAAGAAAGTATGGTTAAATGGGCAAAAATATTGGCTCCCCAGTTTAGATGCAGCAATGGGGAAAGATGTGGACAAAGAGAGTAAAATTTACATTGAGTTATGACTTAAGGGATTTTTAATGTACAAAATGGCATTTAACACCCGATATGTTATCAAAAATTGCAGTATGAGAATAGCTCAAATTAATGTTGGAAATATAATCAGAAGATAGGGACGTTTTTATATACATGGTGGACCTGTGATGAAGCAAAGACATATTGGACTCAGTTTCTTCTTATGTTGGAAGAGATTTTTAAGTAAAGATGCATTTAAAACCAGAGACATTTTTGCTTGGAACAATGGGCAATCAAACTGAGAAGAAACATGGAAGCATTTTACAGTATTTGGTGACAGCAGCAAGAATAATATATGATCAAATATACTTTTCTTACATGAGGAGATTGGCTGACAAAGATGATCGAACTTGCAGATATGAACAAACTCAGAAAATTTTGAGTAACTTAATAAAGGATTGAAAATGGTTTTTTACTTATTTACAGTTACACTGGGCATACGAATCAATTAAAGGTTTTGTTGAATAAACAGAGTTTGTACATTGTGGAAGCACAAATATAATATTATATAATTGGGAAAATAGCTAACAGTGGTATATATCCATCAGGCAGCGGACGTCAGTAGTAATTGTTAGTTTTAGTTTAGTAATTTAATTGTATTGTAATTGTTTCTATGTGTTTGTTTCAATTATATAAGAATATGCTTGTGTTTAAGTTTAATAAGACGACTTTTAAAAAACAACAAAATTCCAAAAACATAAGAAAATAAGAAAAAGAAATAAAAGAAACACATAAGTGCAAACATCACACAAGATATTCCCTCTCCTCACTTATGTCTGAAATTACACCAGCTGACAATTCCTCTCAAGGAAGGGGTGACTGATTCCTTACTAAGGATTTACCTTTTCATCAATGACCGCTAAGCACCCAACCACACTATGGATGCTTGGACTAAAAAATAAAAATAACGTTGACTCTCTCTCTCTCTCTCATATATATATATATATATATATATAGAGAGAGAGAGAGAGAGAGAGAGAGAGCAGCCACAGGCTTCCATGCTGCCACTGACCACCTCAAGTGAAAAGCACCAGCACTGCACTGGGCAGCGATTTTTTCATGCCCATTTCCACAATTACCTCGCAAGCTCTGGGCCAGTGTGCACCCTACTGGGCATCCGCTCCAGACATGCACAAAAATTACTAGCCGAACCTTTTGCCAAGTCCAACAGCATGAGAGGACTGGATATCCCAGCTATGCAAGTTGTGAGCGCACGCACACACCGACACAAAATGCAAGAGAGCTCCAATTTCACACCCACAAGACTTCTCAGACGCTGCAAAAACACAGACCAAGTTGGAAACGTCCTCTTGAAAGAAAAGCCACGGTCTTGTTTTTCCACCCACGGGTCGACCAACCGCTGGCATCTTGGCAAGACGGCCAGCCGCTGGCTCTGTCTTTTATTTTGACTCCGAGATTCCCTGCAAAGGACAGATACTGCAATCCTTGCTGAAGGAGCTGGCATAACCAGTGGCATTTCAACACTATTTTGATTTTTGGGGGGGTCTGGGAGGGAAGGGAAATCACAAAAGCTCACCAAAGTGATGAAACAGAAAAGATTACTACAAACAATGCACAAAGTAAGAATTGTCCAGGGGCAAGTACCAGAATCTCCCACCACACCCACACATGTGGCACTGAAAAGACATGGGCCCTTTTATTCCAAGGTCTGGAAAGAGATTAACTGTCCATAGATTTTTAAAAGGGGATTCCCCCTTCTGACTGCTTTGTTTCCTGCCATCCAAATGTGCTCAGGCAAAAGAAACTTCCCTGCATGAGAAAATTTTACACAGCACAATCTTTGTTGTTGTGGCTGTTGTGTGCTTTCAAGTCATTTCCGAATTATGGGGACCCTAATGCAAATCTGTCATGGGGGTTTTCTTGGCAAGATTGGTTCAAAGGAAGTTTGACATTGCCTTCCACAGAAGCTGAGAGAGTGTGACTTGCCCAAGGTTATCCATTGGGTTTCATGGCCAAGCAGGGAATCGAACCCTGGTCTCCAGAGTGTAAGTCCAACACTCAAACCATTACCCACGCTCCTACAGCGTGACAAATCCTAAGTGAGCCCATTCAACTCAGCGGGACTTGACAATTCAGTGTGTCAGGATGTCTAAGAAACAACAGCCTTGATGTGGCAACTAATAATAATAATTTATTAATAACTAATATTTATTTAATTCTTACCTGCCTCTCTTAATGAATCGAGGCAGGGAACAACAACAACGAGCAAATAAATAACATCAGTGAAAACACATCAGTTAAAACGCACATCCATTTAAAATGACAAATAACATACACATATTAAAAAAATGATGCGTATTTAAAATTCATCATTTAACTTAATGATGGAAGGGGTGGAAAGTGAGAATGGACCTTTAAAAACCAAATTTTGAGGGGCTTCTTTACCAAAATTTATACTGTCCCAAATGTTGAGGGGCTTCTTTAACAAGTTTTGTTGTCCTAAATTTTGAGGGGCTTCTTTGACCACAAGTTATACTGTCCCACATTTTATGGGGCTACTTTGACCACAAGGCATGTTGTCCCCCATTTTGTGGGGCTTAGTTGACCGCAAGGTATATTGTCCCAAATTTTGAGGGACTTCTCCGACCCCAAGGTATACTGTCCCACATTTTGAGGGGCTTCTTTACCCACCAGGTATATTGTCCCACCATCTTTTGCACACAAAAGATCTCCCTCTTAAAGTGAGGAGGAAGAGAGACTGAAAATGCAAAACAGGTGGGGAGGAGAGCAAGTTAAGGGGAGGGAGATAGATCCACAGAGGAGAAGGATGGATTTTGTAGGACAAGTGGGGGAACCCAAAGCCCTGTCCAGCTGGCTTGGTTAACCCTTGGAGCAGACGGTGGGGATGGCGACAGACCCCGATGACAGCTGGACCGGACGCCTGGAAGCAACAGTTGGGTTTTATTAAGAAGCCTGATGGGGGAAGGTTTGGAGGGGGAGCTGGAACTAGGATTAAATCATTCATTCTCTGCAATTTTTCCCCCTTCCCCAAAGAGGAGCCCCTTCCTCACTTTGCACACATCCTCTCAGTACATCCTTGAAATAAAGTCTTGTAAATTCAATTCAATTAGGAAAAAAAGAAAGAAATTCTTGCAATTCCAAATTCTGCAAAGACCAAGAGAAACTTGCACTGGGAGACTTTTCTTCCCATGAAATAAACTTGTGTTCAAGTTGATCTCTTTGGATTTCAGTGCAATTTTTGCAAAGACAGGTGACTTGAGGTGTCACTTCGAATCAAGTTGGGTGCTCACCAGAGCCGAGAAAGAATGACAGGCCACTCCGAATTCAAACCCAACTTTGGAAAGAAGGAAGGAAGGTGTGTGTGTTTAATGTGTGTATTTTAAAAAACATATCTGCCTTTCTATCCTGGAGGCCTCAACTCTTTATTCTATTTCTACTAACTTCTTATGTATGTAGATGTATCTTTGAGACTACCTGAAAGAAAGAGGTAGCTGTGTTAGTCTGTAGTATCAGAGATGTAGATAGATCTTGTAGCACCTTTGAGACTCACTGAGAGAAAGAAGTTGGCAGCACGAGCTTTCCTAGGCTTCAGTCTCCTTCCTCAGATGCATTTGAGGAATATAGTATGCAGAAAGATCTATGTCTATTAACTTCTTATATATGTAGATAGATCTTGTAGCACCTTTGAGACTCACTGAAAGAAAGAATTTGGCAGCATGAGCATTCCTAGACTAAAGCTTACTTCCAAATGCATCTGAGGAAGTAGACTTAAGTCTAGGAAAGCTCATGCTGCCAACTTCTTTCTTTCAGTGAGTCTCAAAAGTACTACAAGATCTCTCCATCTCTGATACTACAGACTAACACGGCTACCTCTTTGAATTCTTCTTATATATGTGTGTATATAAAATCTACGTGTATACATTTATTTGTATGTTGTGTGTTCCTCTCAGGAAGGTAGGAGGCAGAAGAGGAGGAGAGGAATGGGGAAAGCAAGGAACTGGGCTTTTGCAATGTAATCCTAGACTCCTAGCAGGAACAAAACAAAACACACACAGAGAGACACACCACCAAAAAAGGGGGGAGACAGACTTTTTCCCTCCTCTAAGTTAAAAGGCTCAGGGAAAGAAATTAAAAACAACCAAGGCTCCTTGTTCAAAAACCTCCACCAGCACCCCCTTCTTCCCAAGCCCAACACAACAGGGTCCAAAGTTTGCAAAGAGAGAAAAGAGGCACAGAGAGAGAGAGAGATCCCCAGCAAGATCCGGCTTACCTGGCTAGGAAACAGGTCCTTTTGCTTGGGAGTTGTAGGCTTCCTGGGAAATGCAAAAAAAACCTCACAGTCCACGGGAGGCTCAAGGCAAAGGAAAGCACGGAGACAGATACACAGACGCCTGCTTGCTTCTTGTTCTGCCTGCTTCCAGCTTTGCAAAGTCACATAGAATGGCTCGCGCCTCCTGCTGCTGCTGCTGCTGCTCCAAACCCAGAGGGGAGGGGGGAATGGAACGTTGTGCTGGCCAGCGCGCGCGCCCCAGCGCTCAGCAGCCATTAAAGCCAGTCATGTGCTTGGATGAAACTTTACACTGGAGCTGAGACTGAGAGGGAGGAGGAGGAGGAGGCAGAGGTGGCTTCGGCCACGCCCACTTCCCGCTTCTCCGCCAATGCCAGCCGCCCAGAGGGTGGGGCCAGGGAGGATCAAAAAGAGGTGCCTTTTTTTGCCCGCGTAG
>NC_056527.1:87738403-87741451 GCF_019175285.1 Sceloporus undulatus | reverse complement strand
TGATCTAGACACTATACTTCTATTGATGCAGCCTAAAATAGCATTGGCCTTTTTAGCTGCCGCATCACACTGTGCACTCATGTTCAACTTGTGGTCTACAGTACTTGGACTCCTAGATCCCTTTCACACGTAGTTTCATTCAGCCAGGTGTCACCCATACTATATCTGTGCATTTTATTTTTCCGCCCTAAGTGCAATACCTTACATTTATATTTACTTTATGTCTTTTTATCCTAAAGCAGACTAATACTGTATGGCTATGTTTTTAAACACAAAACATTAGGCTGGTGCTATCGCCAGTTCTCACTTTTATAGCACTTTGTTACACTAAAAGTGTAATTATTTGGTTAATTAAAAGTATACGGTAATTTAATTATCTTGTCAGCATTGTGAAAACTCCAAGTAAAAAAGTTACTAACATGCCTGTTTTACAGATGAAGAAGACTGAGGCTGAGAGAGAGCGAGAAATTCATTATGTTAGTATCTCATAGCAGACATGGGTTTAGTCCTAGACTGAAACACAGTCTTTGGGGATTTGAGAGACAGCCCAGAGAGTATTAATAAGGATAACTGTTCTCCTATAAAACATTAATGGTAGTAGTAAATAGCATTTAATGATTTTAGTCTGCAAGCCTGCACACAGTTAACTAAGAATAAGTCAGACAGAAGACAATAAGATTTATTTTTAAGTAGGCAGGAATAGGATTGCATTCTTTAGTATTCAGACTCCACCTAAATGATCTCAGTCTTTACTCTAACCTTGTAAGGTAGGCCAATGTTGATATTAGTCTCCTTACTGCAGAATTTACAGTATGGCGGAAGGGAGGAATACCAACTCTAACCTGTCCTACAGTGTAGATGTAGAACTTGGTATGAGAGAAAGTATCCTTTTTAAGATTATCATTCAGATAGCTCAGATTTGGCTCTTTGGGTGTTTTGGACTACAATTCCCAGATGCTTCTGTCTACTTAGTCAACAGTCAAGAACTCTGGGAGCTGAGGTCTAAAACATCTCGAGGACTGATGTTTGGGAATCACTGAGAGGTATAATTTTCTGGCTCTAACCACTATCAATTTTTGATCTTTGACATTCTCTTTAAAAACACACATCGATTTCCACTCACAAATTATTTCTATAGTTCCATCCAAGCAATTGCAGCTTCCTCTTTAAGGCTGCAATTCTATTAATACTTTATCTGCGATTAAGCAGCGGGCCTTGGCTCTGAGTCTAGAACTGCACTGCATGAGACACTAAAGTCAGAATAATAATCTTATGCACACTAATTTGGAAAGGAACAGTGCAATCTTCAAAAGAAAGCCATTTTTTCCCAATGTATCAGGGTAAATGGGCATTAGAGTTGCATTCTGAGTGCTGCGTGGCTCTTGCTCTGAAGCAAGCCTTCCCAAAAGTTCCTTGTCCCAAACCATCCTCTTCCTCCACCTACCAGCAAAGAGACTCTTCCATACCTCTTTGTATCTTTCTGTATCCTGCAGGTTGAGTCTTCCTTATCTGGATTTCCAAAATATTTCAAAATCCAAAACTTTTTTCATGAGCAGCTGACATAGTGAAACCTTTGTTTCCTGCACACAATTATTTAAGCTATTGTGTAAAACTACTTCCAGGCTATGTGTATAAGGTGTACATGGACCACAAATGAATGCTGGGCTTAGACATGGGGTCCCATTTCCAAAATACCTGATTATGCATGTATATGCAAATACAGGTACAGTATTCCAAAATCCAAAAGAAAAAGAAAAGCACCCACCAAAATCTAAACACTTCTGGTCCCAAGCATTTTGGATAAGGGCGACTTAGCCTGGAAACATATCCAGAGGGAGGCCATGGCAAAACATCCTCGGAAGCAATTTTGTCAAGAAAAACCCATGATAAATTAAGTATGTAGAGAGATCTTGTCTACTTGTCTACTTCCTGAGATGTATTTTGAAGTAGAATTAAGGAATAATCCAGTTTGAGACCACTTTAACTGCCCTGGCTCAGTGCTAGGGAATCCTGGGAACTGTAGTTTATTGTGGCACTGGAACTCTCTGACAGAGAAGGCTAAATGTCTCACAAAGTCTACTTCCTCAGATGCATTTGATCAAATGCAAACTTATTCTTTTTTTCCTCAGTTAGTCTCAAAGGTGCTACAAAATCACTATACATAAATAAATGTACAGTGGGCCCTTGGTATCCGCTGGGGTTTGGTTCCCATCAAATACAATGGATAATAAATTGGTGCCCCTTATACTACCCTGCCTTGTCCATTTTAATAATCTTAACTGCATTGTTTTATTGTTATTGTTTATCGCTGTCATTTATTGGTTATGGTGGGTGGGTGGGCTTATGGGGCATTGCGTTTTATTGTATTTTAATGTTTTTAATATTGTTGTAAGCTGCCTCGATCTCATTGGAGGGCAGGGTATAAATAACTTTCTTCCTCTTCTATAAAATGGTAAAATCACGGTTTGCGTTTTGATATATATATTGCTATTTTGCTATTTGATTTTGATATATATATTGCTATTTTACTATCTGATATATATATTTGATTTTGCTATTTTATATAATAATAATAATAATAATATTGAATATATATCTGTGGATAAAAAAATAAGTGGATAAGGAGGGCCAACTGTACATTGGCACAGCATCTCAAAGAGAGTTTCATTTGAAGTCAAAAGCTTTCATGGCCGGCATCCATAGCTTTTTGTGGGTTTTTCGGGCTTTGTGGCCATGTTTTTGAAGAGTTTCGTCCTGACTGTGTCTGGCATTTTCAGAGAACGCTGGCATGGAGGAGAGTTGGGTATCTATATCTATACTGTGTGACCCTGGGTAGGAAGGAGTGACCTCTGTGTTAATCTGTGTATTGTTTTGTTGTTGGATGGCAAGGCCTCAGTGTAGGAGGATATACAAAGAGGATTAGTGTCTGCTTAATTAGTGATCATTGCCTGCTGGGAAAGAGTCCCTGACTCTGGGTGGTTTCTCATTTTCTGATTTTGCTATATTATTATTATTATTATTATTATTATTATTATTATTATTATTATT
>NC_056527.1:87727208-87738378 GCF_019175285.1 Sceloporus undulatus | reverse complement strand
AAATAGAAGATGACCAACCTGGTTTTAATTTCGATGTTTTGAATTCCAGCTGTATGGTAGGTGGACACCCTGTAAGACAGAGGGGGAGGAGGTAGACATATTACAAAGTTTGGCACTTTAAAAGTCGGCTCATTGGTGTTAAGCAAGGTGGGCAGAAACCTAGTAAACGTTTGGCTGCATCCGTTTTCTTGCTATACAGAATTAATGGCAGTTTGACACCCCACTTTAACGTGTCTGACTCAAGGGCTATGGAATTCTGACAAATGTTGAGTGTTTGTGGGTCATTCAGTTGATCTGAAGAGGAGCTCTAGTGCCACAACAAACTACAATTCCCAAAATTCCACCAGGATGGAGCCATGGCAGTCAAAGTGGTGTCAAAATGAATTATTTCGCGCAATGCGGATGCAGCCTAAGAAGGTCTTGTGAGTATACTAAGAGACCTATTCCTCACCTCATTCCTCTGTTGTGTAACACTGTCCTAAAGAACTTTTTGTAGTGGTTGGACAGCCGACAGGTCAAGTGCGATAATTTTTTGCTTAGCTGCCACAATGACATTATTTATCACTCTCAGAGTTCCTGATTCCTCTGAGCTTTACTTCCCATCACACAACCTTGCACTCTGCGAAATAAACTGCAACCAGTGATTGGAAGTAATGAGATAAAGAAACGTTGTTGTTGTTGTTTGTTGTAGCCTTCACATCTTTTCCAACTTATGGCAACCCTAAGGTCAATCTGATCATGGCGTTTTTCTTGCCAATTTGTTCAAAGGGGAGTGTGCCTTTGCCACCTCCGAGGCTGAGACATTGTAACTTGCCCAAATCATCCAGTGGGCTTCCAGGGCTAAGCAGGATTTGCATCCTGGTCTCCAAAGTCCAATTTCAGTGCTCAAACCACTATACATGCCTGGCAGTTACCTGTAAGGGGAATTTTGTGGGGGCAAAGGAAGAGATGAGGGCAAACATCTACGGTCACAATGGCAGATTAATACTGTTTGGCACCACTTTAAGTGCCAGGGCTCCATCCTATGGAATCCTAGTAATGTAGTTTGTGGTGGCATCAGATCTCTCTGACACAGAAGACTAGATATCTCACAGAACTACAACTGCAGAATGCCATAGCATGGAACCATGACAGTTAAAGCAGTGCCAAGCTGCATTAATTCTGCAGTGTGAGTCAAGCCAAAGTTATATTTCAAAAGTAACATGAGAAATGGAAAATTACTTACGCATGGAATCCAGCAAGTAAAAAAGGTCCCTTGACATGAATGTTTAGTCATACTTACTGTAGGGGGCAGTGCTCATGCTCTGTCTAAGGTGCGGTATAAAAGCAGCGTACCAGCTCCAGTTCAAGGGTTAGGGACTATGTGGCAACCCACATGGTCCCACAACCTAGAACATACGGATGGTGAACAATGGCGAGCGCCCTGTATACAGGTGCTGTTTGTTGTTATGTAAGCGCCGCGTGGCATTTGCACATTCCCACGGGTGGTGCTACATAATGAGTGTGCCAGTGGCACACTTGTTTACACCGCCCCTGCAGCATAAAAAGAACCTGTTTTCTCAAGTTCTTTTTCCTCTGGTTTGTCAGCTGCGGCTTTCCTTCGTCGGAGGAAAAAAGGCCGCCGGCAGGTCGCCTTTTTTTCAGGCGTCTGTCCCAGGCCTAAGCCAAAGAGCCAGTGTTTGTCTGAGGACTGCTTGGTGGTAATGTGGCCAGCATGACTGCACCAAACACTGTTACCTTCCCACAGAAAGGTAGTACCATTTATCTACAGGCATTTGCATGCTTTCGAATTGCTAGTTGGCAGAAGCTGGGATAGTGACAGGAACTCAACCCCATCAGGCAGGCCTCGAACTGCCAACTGCCAGTCTTGCAGTCAACAGAGTCAGCATCTTAACCACTGAGCATTCATCCTACAAGTGGCGTGTTTAATTTAATTAAATTCTTAATTCTTATTTTCTTTTTTTTATTAAAAAAGGCAATCAGCACTGAATTCGAAGTGACCCTAAATCTCACACAGGTACGTACTTGTCCGGGAAGCGGGGGAGCATAACAATTTAATCAAATTAATTTTGCAGTGTGCATAATACAGGCTGCATTCAGAGGAAAGAAGATTTTTAAGGTAATTCCAAATAATCATTGAGCAAGAACTAAATTTTGACACATGCAATTGGACTGGCAGAAAATCAGTTTCCCCATCCTTCACTCCTAGAGAAGCCCCCTTCCATCCATGTGACACAAGAGATCAGAAGAGCCTACTAAACGAGCACACTCTAAGAAGGAAAAGGGAGTAAACCCAAATTTGTCAGTGGCACCTTTCTCCCAGATAGGTTCATTTAAATCGTTCAAAGCGTGAAGAGCTGTTAGTGCTGATCAGACAAGTTTGGGGTATATTGTTTTCAGAGCTGTCCTTAGGTAGGGTTTGGAAAATAACTTGCAAAACAAATTAAAGAAATGATTATCCATTCAAAAGAAGATATTTAGGGATGTTTAAAAAGGAAGGTTTTAGTGCATCTACACCGTAGAAATAATACATTTGACACCACTTTAAGTGTTGTAGCTGCTTTACAGAATCCTAGGATCGTAGTTTGCAAGGTTTTTACTTCTCTGCCAAGAATGATGGTCCCTCGCAAAACTATAAACCCAATAGTCAGTAGGATGGAGTCCATGGCAGTTAAAGTGGCATCAAACTGCATTATTCCCTACATAAGAGCACCATCGAAATATTCATTTAGGAACATTATTAGATGCACTGCAGATAGACAGGAATTGTATAGGAGAATAGCTGGATATTCACAAGAATGGGCTTTAACTTCATTCTCGAAAGAAAGAAAGAAAGAAAGAAAGAAAGAAAGAAAGAAAAAGAAAGAAAAAGAAAAAGAGCTGGGAAATTACTGTTATTAATAAATGGACTTTATTTTCCAAGAAGTCATTAATGACGACATTGGTTTCACTCTCTCTTTATACAGTTCTAGACAGCATGCAAGTGTCTGTCTTTCTCACATGCTGTAACACTGGCCTCTCTTTTTTACTTCTCTCTGTCGTGTTACCTTCTTTGTGTGTGGCAGTTTTCCAGTTTTCTTGCTTTTGTTACTTGTGAGTTTTGAAATGATTTTTGCTGATTTTTTTTACAGCTTGAATTCTAGTGGGTTAGTCCCAACCAGAGTAGATCCATACCACCACTGTTGAACAACAGACGTTAAAATGCAGTAAAGTGCACTAATGCAATGGATCGCTGCTTTAGGTGGGAGTAACCACACAGGATCCAGGCCAACTATGAGTTCTTTATTGGATTTTTTATACATGGTTCAATATTACAAACAATTTTTTAAGTGTCATTGATTAAGAAACCAAGATTTCCCCCAGATGCAAGCCAAATGCAATTAACTTTCCCCAGAGCAAGCGTTCTTTCTCTAAGAGAGTTCATACTACGCATGCTAATCACTGTACCGCGTCAAGTGATGAGCGTTATGGTTAAAGGCAGAACTTCCTGGTTACCTTGGATGAACTCCAATCACAATGTTTTTTAAGAAAGAGGGCACTGATTCTTTCAGGGGCGAGCAGTCAAGTCCTGACTCACAGAGGGATGGGATACCAAGTCAAATATGGTTGAGTAAATCAGAGCAGGGGATGGTTTTTTTTGTTATGTCTTTTTTTTCCCTTTTTTTCTGCAAGTGCTAGAATCCTGGCCAGCATGACTGTGGTTGTGGGTCCTGGGAGTTGTAGTCCAAAAATGATAACCACTCCCAAGCTGTGGATCAATCAACTTTCAATGGCATGGACTTTTCAGAGTCCCTCAGCCAGTACTGATTAGAAGAAAGGGGTGGCAGAGGTTATCTCTTTCTTCTCCAGATTGTTGCCATGGCTGTGGCAAGATCTCCCCAAAAAGGACTGCGAAATGCAGCTCCTTCCCGTGACGCTGCCCAAGGCACCATTAGCCCCTAGGGCGTCGCACAGATGATGTCATGCATGAGCAGCCCTGTTGGGCACCAGAGCATGTGGTGATGTCATCCACATGCCACCATGTGAATGGTGCTGCGTAAACATGGTGCTGCTGTTACATGGTAGGGTTTCCGGAGCATGCGGATACTGCTCGCTACGGCATGTCTAGAATTGGCGCCCGGCCACCCGCAAACTGCGGTCTTACTGGGCCCCGGGGATTGGTGGGTGTTGATAGGGATGCTAGGACCATGTACTATAGTTCAAGCTGATACCTGGGCTTGTCTACATGATTAAAATACTCCTAATTCAAATCAAATAGACTGTGGATCCAGCCATATTATTTGTATGAATTTGGGCTTTTTTGCATTTTTGGCAGAGGGAGGGCAAATACATGCAAATTTGCACAGGAAAGTGAAGACAATTAAGCATCAATGCAAATGTGGGAAAATCCACAGCAATTTGCATAATACACTTACATGTAGACTAGCTCTTTGTCAGACTTTATTATACAGTTGACTTTACATTAGCATGAAATAGCAGCATAACCAGAAACTGAATATCATAGAAGGAAAAAAAGTGATAGCAAAGTGCATGGTTAAAAATTGGCAGGGCTTTTGAAAATCTGGATGAAGTTGAGGGTTTGGGGGGGGGGGATACTGTTTAGGCTACAGATCCAAAAGCCTGTGAAAGTTACTTCTAGGGATACAGTTTCCAGAATCTCCTATGCTGGCTAGGAACTATTGTCCAAAAATAACTTGTCCAAGCTCTGAAAAGGTTTCTCTGGGGATCAATACATCACTGAAGTTTGCCAGTTGGCCATCCCTGCACTAGACAAAAACTCTTCAACAAAATGATCTTCCAAGAATGGAGGGCAAACAAAATATTGTCCATTTCAGATTTCTGCTTGGTGAAATTGACAGTTCTGGCATCATTTTTTTTCTTATCTCATTTACAGGGTCATTATATCATAACAACTGTCAACAACTGGGCTTTTGTGTAACAGCTGTAAGTGATCACCAGATGAAGAGCAAGTGTGCCTGAATTCCCCTCATGGAAAACCATATTTCCCTTCATAAAAGGTTTTCATCTCAGTTTTGAAGCCAGTGTACAGTTGCTCACGATATTGAAGAATGTTGCACCTTAAGCATTCTCTAATTTCTCATCAACATTTATTAGCAGTGAATTTTGATGTACTGTTCAATAAGCAATCTCATCATCAGCACTTCCCGAATTCACATTGCAAAAACTCTTCTTATGTTATGTTGCCCTCTTCTGTTCAGCAGTCTCCTAGCTTAGTATGCAAAATTGTATAGTGCGTGAAATATTTTTCATGTTCATCACCGTTTCATATTCTGCCTTTCAGCCTGTAGACTCTGCCTTTCAGTATATAGTAAATTTCTGGTTCACTTTTTTAAAAAAAGATACCAGAGACCTAAAGCAGAGGGATTATGGCAAAATTGACCCCTGGGAGGCATGAGGAGTATTGTTGGTCTATTTCACTTTTAAAACAGCAACTACTTGGGAGTGTGCTGGGCAGCTCCGAGGGCTTCAACAACAGCCTTTTCTCACCATTGTTCTAGAGATGTGCATAGGCCTAGATCCTGTTGGTAGCTTACCCTCAACATTTCACAGTTACAAACCAGGACATGTGTGGCCAAACAACAGTGGAGTGTGGTCAAGCTGGCAAAAGTGATTAATGAGGAGGAACATACAAGTTAGGAGAGGCTGCAGCAGTTTGTCTTAAGGTCAAGATTCAGTCCCTCCTCTCCTCTCCTTCTTGCTGAGTTAAGGGCATTTTGTGCTGGCCTGTGGGTGGGGTGAGAGCTGAGCATCTGCACGCTCCAAGCCCCAACGGTGCCATCTGGGCACCATTTTGGCGTGCACCCTTCCAGATGGCATACACCATGATGATGCACCTCTGGTGCATCACCCAAATGGTGTAGCACGGAAGGGGCATCAGAAGGGTGCGCTGCCATGCCTAGCACACCCTTCCAGGACACAAAAAGAAACCACTTTTTGTGGCTTCTTTTTGCTCCCTGAAAAAAGGGAGGGCCATTTTCTTAAATCAGAAAACTCCCAGATGTGACAAGAGCCCTCTTTGAAGCAGGGATGGACCTGGGATGCACCCGGATGTCAGATTAGGCAGCCAAATCCATCTGATAACATCAGGATGCCGCCCAGTTTAAGATTTAAGCCAGCTAGAGATAAGCCAGTTTTACAAGCAATGTGATAAGCTCCTGTGTTAAATTGATAATAAATATATTTGATGATGATGATGATGATGATGATGATGATGATGATGATGATGATGATGATGATGATGATGATGATGATGGTAATAAGGAAGCATCCTCCACTTTTCCACAACAGTTCTACTGGACAGCTCTGGATAGAGGGAATAATGTCAGGAAATTAGAAGGTATTTTGCTGCTTTGTCATACTGAAGTAGACTGTAAAATACAAATTGGGGTAAATATGTGGCCCTCCAAGTGCTATTGGGCTTCAAGTCCAATAAATCCACAACACTGACTGTGTTTGTGGGAGCTGCAGCCCAGGAACATCTGGAAGATGCCTTCCTTATGCTGTAAAATAAGGTCTAACCTATTTTCAGTCAAAGTAATGTTGATATTCCTTTTTCTCTTGTTGCATAGTCTTCAGTCCAGACAGTGTTGCTTTACTGTCTCTTATTGTTTGAAATCCTATACCATGATAAACCTATTGATCTTTAAGGCATGACAAGACTGTCACTGTTGACCGTCTTATGTTGGCACCAAGAAAGGGAAGGAGCTGTGAAAACTTTTCTGTTTCCATTCTTTGCTCTGTAACTGCATAAAGTATTCGATATAAAACATTCAGTTCCACATGCCAGCAATATTAACACGGAGGCAGACAAACCTCTATCTGAAGCAGAATCTTGAGTCTCTCAGATTTCACTTTTTAGAACTGAGTTTCTGTATTTGCTTCAGAGATAAGACTAGTAATTCTTGAGCGACAGCTGATCTTAGATAAGAGCTGGCATGTGCTCTGCACAGCTTTTATTTTCACCCACTTTTCAGTGTTACTTCTCTGATACAGAATTTTGAGTGTATTCCATTTCCACAGCATTTCCTTTTTTGCCCCCATCCCCCAACCTACTTCTTAAGGACAGAATGATGCAATTGAAGGAAATACTTGTTAATGTATTGTGCAGCATAATGCAAACCAATGTATAAATTGACACTTTTTTTTCATCTATAGGATTTACAGTGACCGCAAAACTGGCATTATGTCTCTGCTTCATTTGGCTTACTTTGCAGCCTCCTTGATGATGGTCTGAAGGCAAGTTGTTTTCTCTTTTTGTAATTAGCATAATTATTTCATATCTTAATTCATTTTCCAATCCTGGGAATAAGAGAATTTAGTAGTTTCTTGTTGGCTGGGGACTTATCTCAACCCTTTCAGTGGCCTTTTCTTTTGGATTGAGCTGCAGTCACATTGACTGGGTGGCATGAGCCAACATAAGGAGAACTCAGGGGTGGGGGGAACCCTTTAGCAGTTTCAGGAACAGTTTCACTTCACCTTTCCATGAATGGTTAATGCTCTCGTGAGAAAGGGTGCTAACAGTATCTCAGTATTGGTAAGGGCCCTCTCTGAAGAGTTTGCATATTAACATGAAAGTGCCTGAGTCTCACATCTGAAGTACAGTAATGTTGCAAACAGCACTGTCTGAACGTAATGGTCTCATAGGAGTGTCTTCTCCTCTTTAGATGGTAATGAATGTTTTGCTGTTGTTGTTATCTTCAAGTCATTTCCTACTTATGGTAACTCTGTTGTAGGGTTGTCTTGGCACATTTCTTCAGAGGAGTTTGCCATTGCCATCCTTTGAGACTGAGAGAGTATAACTTGCCCAAGGTCATCCAGCTGGTTAACATGGCTGAGCTGAGATTCTAGTTCAATGCTCAGGCCACTATACTGTGCTGTCTACTTTACAGGCTAGTTACTTTTGTGGGTAATGGGCATTTTACTTGTTTCAAAATGTGATAAACCAGCCTCACTGAACCTTCTAATTAAGCCCAGTAGGGCCTTAAACATTTCCCAAAGTCAGGACTTTGGTGCCTTGATATCATTGCCCACTGAAAACTCCTGCTGGAAGCATTCTAATACCAAACTGCTTCTCATAAGGCATGCCCACCTGAAGCTTTGAAAAGTTGCTTTTGAGATTACAGCTTCAGAATCTTCTAGTTGGCATGGCTTCTAACAATGTTCTCTGGGGGATTCTGGTAACTGTAGTCCAATAAAAAAATTATGAATTATGGACAGGCTCTGAATGTGAGAGTGACAGTCCAATACTTTTATATTGGTGTACTTTTATGTATGTTATAGCATTAATAAATTCTACATTCAGTAATGGGTGTGCCAGCAAAGGGCTTGCATGGCAATGAATTTACATTGACAGGATCTTGTCATGGAGCTGTCCATAATATTAGTCACACGGAGAGGGTTTGCTTCAGGTAGCAAGATGCTAGCATACCAGTAAAGAGCAACAAATGGTCAAATCTCTTTCTTTTGTTTACAAAATGTATGGGTTTGGGGGAGTGACAGCAAGGTTTTAGACTGGTGAGATTTTAGATTCTTTTCATGTGATTACAAAATGTCCTGGGCCATTTTGGCTCTGCAGTCTGTTTTTGTGATGGCCATTGCCCTTGGTACTCATATTATTCAGCTACTTCTTATGCTTTCTTGCATTTGTAATGTTGCAAAGTCATAATTGCCCTGTAGAATTAAATGTTTGCTCAGGTTCAGAACCCTAGGTGTGGATCTTTTATGGCAATGAATTTAACCTACAGAGCTGACTGTAGGGGTGGAAAACCCAGACTGCATTTGCCCCCCCCCATGTGTTTTACAAATCTTGTCACTCCCACTACTCCCCCACCCCATTGAATTGGTGAAATCCCAGTTCAGTAGCACAGAAAAAACAATACCCAGGCCTTGTCTGCATGCGCTAAAAGGATCATCCTCCCAACATTTTTATAGTGTTCTGTTCGGATAGTGTATGGACCAAACTCTGGTTCTGGTATGAACAGTGTCTGCATGTTCAGCACTAGCACCAGGATATAACACCCTTGAAATGAATTTTATACTGGGGCAGCTGTGTGCACAGACATCTTGATGGGCTGCTTGGTGCATCTCACTGTGCTGTGCTCACTTTTCAGAGGTGCCCAGCAACGTGATTGTCGCTGGACACCTCGTTCTGACCTCAGAAGCAAGTGACTGTGCTGGATGCCTCAGTAAGACACCCTCAATATTGCTCTGACATGAGAATGGGGTGTCAGGTAAAGTGGGAAGGTTGGGGCAACTCCAGGGCTAGGATACTCTGGGTTGCCCTGGGTATCTTGGCCAATGCAGACAGATCCCCTATCCTTTCCCTCCTTCCCATTGCAAAAGGAAGGGGCTATTCTGCTCTGCTTGTTTTCATCAAAGCAGGACTCTGTGATGGTCTTCTGGCACCTACCTGAACCACAGATAACTGCTGGAGCTGGTAGTGAATGTGCATGTCAACTGCAGTGCAGAGGTATTTTGGTGGCAGCAGCCAAATTTCAGCAGCGGAGCAGTGGTAAGTTGGGAGTCAGGGGATAAGAATTCTGTTCCTCCAGAGTAAGAAATTGCCTGCCCATAGCTTATGGATGCCACAGTTTGCCAAGACTTAGGGATTATTTAGATGATGAAAATAATCAAATTAGAACCTGGGTTGAATCTTTGCTGTTCATTTGGAATGCATCCAAATAAGTTTGGGGGGCCGCTGCCAACCATTCCCCACTTAAACCATATCAATATTAGGTCCTCCCCTCAAAGTTTTTCTAAAAGATTCACACTGTCAGCTGTGTGGATAACAAATGGGAATAAACCTGAGATAAACTGAGATAACACTCTGCATGCCTTGAATGTGCTTCAAATACATTCTCACCACCAACTACTTCTTTATTTGAGTGCTGACACATGTGAGCAACCAAACTTGCAGTGATGCACAGAGATGCAGTTCCATAGTGTGACTAACAAAGCTGTAATGCATGAGTGAGATTATTTGAATAGTTGTGAGAAAAACAACGATGTGTGGATGACCCCTTAGAGCAAACATCGATTCCCATTGCTAGAGCTCAAACTCTGATACATGTTGTGGACTCCCATACTTTCCCAAGTGATATATCTGTGGGCTGATCTGAACAGGCTGGGAAAACCCAAAGAACCCCTAGTACTTAAAAGGTCTTATTATTTCCAGTCTCAAGATCAGTTGAAATTAAATCAGTATTTACCTCTCTGTTATCCCAGAGGATGACAATTGCTAAGGAAAACAGTAACTGTTCCCATGACAGCAGATTCAACAGAGATCATGTGCGGGAAAGGGAAGTGCTAGTAATAAAAGAAAATTACCTCAATGCTTAACTGGTTTAACATTGCTAAAACACTTTAAACACTTTTAATCACACGACACTTGCAGGAACGGGAACAGAACGGAATGGAACGAGAATGGGTGTTACCGCACAGGAGAATGCCGCTGATACTGCCGGGAGTCCCCAAACCATTTCCCAACCATTCCCCCAGCCATTCCTGGCAGTCAGTTTTGAAGAACGGTTCAAAATTCTCCTTTAAAATTGGCTGACGTGGAACACATGCGGAATGACTTGGGGACTTCTGGTGGCATTGGCAGCATTCTCCCCCCATTCTGTGTCGTTTCGTTCTGTTTCATTCCCATTCCTGCAAATGCTATGTGCTAAACTTATTTGACTATAACCCTTGAATAATAATTAGGAAGGTTTCAAGTGGGAATTAGTGAAAGGCAATTTCTGAAACTGTGTCTGAGGGGGTGCATCCAAACTACAGAAATAATGTAGTTTGACACCACTTTAACTGTCATGGCTCAATGCTATGGAATTCTTGGAATTGTAGTCTATACTTTGGGAAACTACATTTCCTAGAATTCCATAGCATTGAGCCATGGCAGTTAAAGTGGTGTCAAACTACATTATTTCTGAAGTGCGGGTACAGCCTGAGTCCAGATGTGACATGTGAATAGTTGGAGGGAAAGGAGGAAGGACGCATGGGGAGGTAGGTGTGAGGGAAATTTCAAGAAAGCATTTTGATGCAAAACAGGGCTATGCAAATAAAATCGAAACAAAAAGAAACAGGAAAATACCAGCATTTCCAGAGACTTTTTACTGCCTGTACAAGCCCTGAGATGCAGTTCTTACCTGGG
>NC_056527.1:87721057-87727108 GCF_019175285.1 Sceloporus undulatus | reverse complement strand
GGGGGGGGGGGGGGATAGAGCCTTTCTCCCTCTCTTTCTCAAACAGAATCTGCCTTCTCTTCCAACCCTGGAAAGAGAGTCTTTGGGAAGAGTGCTCCCTCCCTGCTTTGGAAAGAGCTTGGGTTTCCTACTAAATTTGCTTTGCCAGAAGCCTCCCCCATTGATCTGTGGGCTCTGTGAAGGGATTCTCCCTGACTGTCTTGGGAGACATGAAGAGGGGATGCTGCCCTGGAAAACCTATCCCATAGTTCCTCTGGAAAGAGCTTGGGTTTCCTACTAAATTCGGAGGGAAAATGTATATAAGGCTGACAGCGCTTATGACGTTTGATCGTTTAAGCGCCTTGATTGGTTCATTTTAAAAAAAAACCACCAAAAATACATCATTTCACAAACGGTCAATGAAATGGAAACGCTGATGAAAGTTAAATCACTTCCAAATAATCCGGGTTAACGTTACGTCATTCTGACGTACTATTGATTGACAGCTCCAAATAAGGTATGGAAGAGAAGAATCACTTTATTTAAACACCGATTTCATGCCAAGTAGGAACGCTTGCAGGTAAAAACTTCGATTTAAATAACCAGATGGGAACGAAGAATAACGCGTTTCGGAACGCGAGATAACACCAGGGTTATTTTGAATCGGTTTTATTAAAAACGTTGTATTTTAAATCGTTTCAAATATTAAGTGGGAACACCCCCTCACTCCTTTGTGCCCAAGAGGCAGAGGCAAACTTGCTTCTTGCAGGACAATTGGACAGAACCTATGTATTTTACCCCAAATCTCAGTGCCTACACAAGCTACAGACTTACTTTTAAAAAAAAGGTTGATATATAATCCATATAATGGTCCAACCAAATGGCATCACTAACGTTGGCGTCACCCGGTGCACTAACCCATGGTGTCTCTCTCTCTCACATGCACACACACACACACGCGCATTAACCTCATTCCGTACCATGCCATACAGAATCCTTAGTAATGTTTTTGTACCATGTACAGACGACCCTCCTTATCCACTGATTTTTTATCCACCGATTCGAGCATCCACGGCTTTAAAATATTCCAAAAAAGTATAAATTCCAAATAGCAAATCTTGATTTTCCATTTTATATAAGGGACACCATTTTATTCTGCCATTATATTTAATGAGACTTCAGCATCCATGAGTTTTGTTATCCACGGGGGAGGGGTGAAGGGGGTGTCCTGGAACCAAACCCCAACAGATAACAAGGGCCCACTGTATTACTCAATGTAATGGTATTCGTTGTGATCTAAACTACTAGCAAAATTAAAATTATACCTTTAAAACTATACATACAGATACAGTCGAAATGTATTCATATTAAATAAGGCCCTGTACAGACCTGTCAGCGCAACTGCTGGGGTCTAACAACCACTGTCAGCAACTCAAACGAGTCCTGGGGTTAAATCAGACCCTTGGAGCAGAGCTGGCAATTTTCCAGAAGCAGAAGCGTGGCTCCAAAGTCCAATTTGGGATGACAGCAACTGGATGTCTTCCTGGAACTGCAGCAATGCAGGAACCTCCGGGGACACATAGCAAACCGATGCTATACTTCTTCTGATAAACTACCAGAGAAACAAAGTCCCCAAAGTGCTCTTTATTCACAGTGCTTTTATACAAATCCAGATCTCTAAAACTCCAAACCATACCAATCCAACTCCTTCTACAAACCCACAAGCTATACCATGCAACCCCTGGGTTTATATAGTCTCCAGACCATGTGGTCTCTCAAACCCAGTGAGTTCAGGTATGTAACTATGTCATGTGTCTCCTGTGCAATCCAGACACAAGTACACAAGTAATGTGTACTTGGGCATTAAAGTGTCCTTGAGACAATGAGCATCAGATGATCAGCCTTGTCCTTCTGCTGAATGCTCATGACCAAACACACACACATCAAGCATTTCCCTGTGTGCTGTGTTTTAGCCCTTCAAATCCCTGACAAGACCGGTCTGAAGGCCAGCCTGGGGGCAGAGTCAGGGCATCACGTCCAGATGATGCACACCCTGTCTCCGTCCCAGGGTGCCATGATGCCATGTGCCGTTAAACAGTGTGTGGCATCATGGTGCTCTTCCGGTGTGTGTCCATATGATACAGCATGAAAGGAGCACCATATAGCAGCATCACTGCGACTCTGCCGTCTTTTTGAGGGCGCAAAAAGGAGCCGCTTTTAGCACCTCCTTTTGGCGCCCTTGAAAGGCCAGATTGGGGCTGTGACATGAGGTTGCCGCCGCCCCTTCAGGGTGGTTTGTCGAGCTCCATAGTCTCATGTGGTTAAAGTTAAAATTTGGTAAGATGCCATGTTTTTAAAGAAAATATTAAGAGTAAACAAAAAATTAAAACCCCAAGGCCTCTCCTTTCTCTGCCCACTGAGCCTCACTCCATTCATACCTTCCTTTCCCACTTAGCTCTGTGGTTTTAAAGAGATGCAGGTGTACATTACAACCCATCTCTGCCAAAAGGCAGACATTTGGGGAGCAGTGGTATCACCTCCTTTTAGGGTTTCACCTACTGTAGCCCACAGCCACTGCACCTTCCTAATAATGCCCCTGGCTGGAACCCAGGTAAAACCCAACTCACCAGGTGGCATGGCAAACCTATATGTATATCACCTTCAAAGGAGTTTATCACACAGGAGGAATTTCTCTTAATTTCGAATGAAAAGAAAGTGGGCCCAGAATGAATTCACATGAATTTGCTAGTTCAGCGAATTCATGTTCGAACCGACTTCCCATTGCCCAAAAATAGCTTGCCGTTGCCTGAAATTGTGTGTGATCACCTCTCAAGCAATAACATGAAACCCCATGATTGTGTTTGGACTGACCTCCCATTGTCCGAAATTGCGTGTGGCAGTCTATCATGCAATAATGTTAAACCCCATGATTGCATTTGGATTGCCATTGAATTATACTTTCAATTTCCCTTGTCTGATAACGTCCAGAGTCACATCAATCCTGTTCTCCTAACATTAAAAAGAAAAGGATTTGGAAGGCTAAAAAAGCTCAGAAGCAACAACACTGTTTTTGGCATCACTCCAAGTGTTCTAGTGACCTAGGGCATATCTACACTGTAGAAATACAGTTGGACACCACTGTAAGTGCTGTAGCTCCATTCTATGGAATCCTGGGATTTGTAGTTGTTCAAAGTCTTTAGCCTTCTCTGCCAGAGTCTGGTACCTCACAAAACCACAAGTGCCAGGATTCTGTAGGATGGAATTTAAAGTGGTGTCAAATTGCATTATTTCTATAGTGTAGATGCACTCCTAGATCTTTCCTTAATGCTCTGTTCATTGTATGTGGCTTTGTATACACAAGATAGGATCAAGAAGAGTACTGTCTAAATGCATATAACAAGGGTTCAGTTAGCTACTCTCTACTGCTCTGGCCTTTTCCCTTTCTATTGTTTACTTTCATTTCATGTCATTATCCTGATTTTATAACTTTCCTCCATTTCAAAAGCCACTTGGGGCTCTTTATGGGGAGGATTTGGTGCTGTTCATATACTTCTTACTTCACAGCTGGGAAGGCATAAGGATTCAGCACATGGTCAGAATTTACACCCTGCTTTCCAGAGGATGAAAAAGGAAGAAAGTCCACAGCAGGGCTCCAAATTTGCTAGGTTTGTGGAAGAAGCAGCTTTTCGCAACCAAAGGATTAGCCCTTAGACAGCATATCTCTTTGGCTAATCTTGGTTAGCACAGAAAGCCTTGAGAAATTCTAACATTGCAACAGGCACTGACAGCTGGTATAAAGCATTTAGGAGAAGATATTGTCCTATCCATTAGTTAAAGATTGAGTGCTTAGCTTTAAGGAAACAGCTTGGAAGCTTGGAAACACCTCTAAGACTAACAACAAGAAGAATACATTTTATTTCTTACCCACTTCTCAAGGCTCAAAGTGGGGTCCAACGTAGATTAAAACCATGTAAACAGATAGGTTAAAACACATAGCATAGGACACATTAAAATAATCCAATATACCAATTTAAAAATCATAGATTAAAATCAACTGGGTAGGCCTGCTGGAAGAGATAGGTCTGTAATACCATTCTAGATTCAGATAGCATTTTAGCTGTCAAATCTCTTCCAGCAACCCATTTCACAGTCTAGGAAAAGGTCCTCTGGCTAGCAGTGTCCACTCTAGTCCTGGTCAGTTGTAGTAAATGTATATATGGGGAAGTTTGTATGGGAGGAGATAGACCAAAACAGATAATGAAAGAGTGTTTCTGACCATGTGTAAAAAAAACAAAACCTGTAAACCATTAAAATAAAAAATAAAAAAAATCCTTATCTCTTATCGAAAGACCACAGCAGGGAAGGGAAGCAGGTGAGGGAAGCAAAGATGGCGATGGCCACGACGGATGGGACAAAAAGGGCAACTCCCCCAAGCCAGCCCATCGTACTCCGCTCCTCCCATCCAGCTAACCCGATTTCAAAGGCTGATCGTTCCTATTTAAATGCTCCAATTCCTATCCCGAATCAAGGAAAAAATGTAGGTTCGACCCTTCTATTTTTTTAACCCGCGTTAAATGACAATAATGCGATTCAAATTATAAACCACTTTGCGATTCGATTTTAAGTGGGAATGATTGCGGGTTACTCTAGAACTGTTCTAGAGTTAATTCAGTTTCCAATAGGAACACCTCGCCTTGGATTCGATTGGAATCCCGGCGTATCAGCAGTGAGAATCACCCCTAACAGAGCTAACAGTAAATGATGAAATCTCAACTTTGGTGAGTTTGTTTATATATATTGTTGTGTCCCTTGAAGTCATTTCAGATTTACAGAGACCCTAAGTGAACCTATCATGGGGTTTTCTGGGGCTGAGAGGGTACATGACTTGCCCAAAGTCAGCCAGTTGGTTTCCATAGCCGAGTGGAGAATCAAACTGGTAAGCTGACAGGCGATGTGAAAGCAAACATGCAAAACTGCAAGGCCAATTTTACCCATTTGGGAACCAGGGTAAAGTGTAGTGGTTTGCATGTTGGATTAGGACTCTGAGAGACCAGGGTTCAAATCCCTGCTCAGCCATGGAAGCCTAGGCTTGGGGATTTGGGCCAATTATATTCTCTAAGCCTCAAAGGAAGGCAACAGCAAATCCTTTCTGAATAAGTCCTGCCAAGTAAACCACGTGATAGATTCACAATAAGGTTGCCTTAAATCAGAAGCAACTTGAAAGCTGCATTTAACTTAGCAGTGTGTGCCTGTTCCTTCAAGTCGCCTGTCAACTTGGTCTGGGGGTTTTCTTGGCAAAATTTGTTCTCATCTGAGGTTGACAGAGTAGAACTTGCCCAAACTCACCCAGTGGGTTTCCACGGCTGAGGGGGGATTCAAACCAGAGTCTAATCCAACACCGAAACCACTACGCCACGGTGGCTCTCAAAACTGGAATAAAACTTGATGCTATTTCCTTTTCCAAGGTAGTTGTGCAGAGATTTGCATTTCACTTTAACTAGCTGCTGGCAACGGGATGGGTCAAAGGGGCAATAAGAAATTTGATCATGTTTTCCCAGCAAGGGGATGAATTGTCCCCTTTAGCTGCTATATAAGAAAACAGAACTAAATGCACACACACAAATTCCTATTCTGTTGCAACCGTGCTGGCCAATTGGCCATAATAAAGTTATTATTATTATTCTGTTGCAACAGGAAGTTAAAAGGGGTCTCTTTCCACATGTCCGTTTTTAAAAGGAGATGTTGAAACTGTAAAAGATGAGAAGAGGCTTTAAAACCCATCATTTAAAGTGAAGGAACCAAACTTGACAGAACTTTAAGAACAAGAGAGGTAAGAGTGCTTTAAAAGTATTGCAAACAGCTGTTTTGCTTTTTCTACCTTCAGGGTAAACCTCAGTGACAGAATCAACAGACGTTTTTATAGACCAATGTGGCAAGATGAAGCAAATAAGAAGTGATTTTTCTTTATAATATGAATGCATTTATAATTGGTTCAGACAGTGAAAGAAGTCACTCAGGCTTTGAGCAAGAGGAAGACTGAAGGCTAGTCTACCTGTAAGTATATTGTGTGAA
>NC_056527.1:87695669-87720957 GCF_019175285.1 Sceloporus undulatus | reverse complement strand
GGCCCCGCGCCTGTTCCCTGCCTGGGATGCAGCCCAGACTGGATCCCAAGCCGGGAGGAGGAGGAGGAACTCTTAATCAAAGCATCCCCATTTACTTAGATGGCCATCCAGCCTCTTTGACAGCCGCTGGAACTGCTCCTCCCCCCCTCCAGAATACATACACACACACACACACACACACACACACACACACGTAGAACCGGGCATTGCTAATTTGTTGCAAGGGAAGGTCATGGTAACATTAAAACCAAGCAGGAATGTAGAGAGGAAACAGTAACGGGCACGTTGTATCGCGATTGTTAATGTGCATGAGCTGGCTCTCCAGCTGTTTACCGGGCTGTCATGACGGGACCTCCCCTTTCACCCCGGAAGCGTTTAAGGTCGCAACCCATGCAGGGCACCACTGAGCATGTGCGAGGCGGCCGATACGAATCGGCCAATCCTCATGTTGAGCACCGGTGTGACAAAACATTCTGCACTGAATGCACTTCGCGCGAATGCAGATTGGCCAATTTGAATCCTGCCAATGCGGAAGGACTCCCAGGTATGACAGTACTTTGCGAAATACACTCGTCCCCCGGGTTACGAAATTAATTCGTTCCGCCGCCATTTTCGTAACCCGGAAGTCTTTCGTTAGCCGAATCCCCATAGGCGCTAATGGGGAAAAGCCGCGGCTCTGCCGCGGCTCCATTTTAAAAAGCGCCAGCGTTTTTTCGCAACCCGGGTAAACCTTCATAACCCGGAAATAATTAATTAATTTTTTTTTTCGTAACCCGGAAATTTCGTATCGCGGCGCGTTCGTATCCCGGGGTACCAGTGTAACGCGAATTCGAATTGCCCAGTGCAGAAGACCCCCAGTTCCACACTCATCTGATAAGGGGGGTAGTTTGTGGTGACACCAGAGCTTGGCCCATGCCTGGGGATGTTATCACACGGGGCAAAATTGAAAGTTTAAAGTGGGACCAATGTAAGATCACCCAGGGTTTAGGGACAAATTTGCAGCTGCTTTTCAAGTGACGCTGCAGGCAATCAGAAGAGATTGGAGGGAGAATGTGAGGTCAATCAGGAAATAAGTAAATTCACAAAACTACTGGATATACGTTTCTATTTTGCTTGCGAATTGACTCCCTTCATGTCATGCCAATCGTGTGGAAAGCAAGCCTCAGATGACTTTGTTTCCCAGGGTGCCTTTCTCTGCCAAAGAGGGAGAATCCTCTCATCCCTTAAAGGGATGCACACACACACACACTCCCCTCTTTAGGCTCCCCGGCTGCTTCCTCCTCTAATTATGGGAATTGCTGCTGGGAGAAGGCAGAGAGAGGGCATTTTGGAAGTCCTCCTGGACAGGAGGGAGAAATGGAGGACATGCCCTTGGATCAGGCAGGCTTATGGACCCTGTGCGTGCATGTGTGTGTGGCTTTGGAATTTGCAAAGGGAAACTCCTTTTGTGGCTTCTGTGGCAAAGAGGATAGCCCCCATATCCCCTCCCCTCCCTGGAGCATGTAGGAGGGCACTTGTGGAAGTGACAGTTTTGAGCATGCTCAGAACAAGCATTTCTATGCTGTCAATGAGGATTTGTTTGTCTCCTTTTGATAGCCAAATCTGCATTGGACCCACTTTAATGTGTTTTTAGCCCCTTGTTGTGCTCTGTGTGTGATAACCAATAGCAAATGGGCTTGCTTTTCTGGGATGCCACCAGTTTAACCATTGTTGGGATGGAAGCACATAGGACCTATGTATGATAATGTCCCCAGTGGGTTTCCATAGATGAGCAAGGATTTGAACCCGCATCTTGCTAGACCAACTACTCTGACCACTACAGCATGCTGGCCCTTTGGACATAGGGATTTGTAATACCCTGCAACATACCAGAATTCTCACTGAAGGCAGGAAAATACAACTCAGTTCACACAATCCAAGTAACTGTCCTTGTGGCTTTTAGTCCTAGCAAAGGAGGCTTAAGTGCAAGATCTAAGGTTATGAGAAGAATTAGGTCAGTTGTAATTTTGAGACCAGACTTCCAAGCATATTGGACAGAAGCTCTGCCTCCTTCCTTCCCGCACCAGATATGATAAATAGTTACACATATATACACATGATTTTTTTTTACTGTTGAAATTTTATTATAAACAAATGTTTTAAAGAGTTACAATATGAATAAAGGAAAAAATCGACAAACTCTGCAGGAAAATGCCTTGTGGTTTTTACTGGAGTATTTGCAAGTATCCACAAGGATGCACATTATTGAACCTATGGGGCTTCGCCTGCTTTGTGTGGATTCAGATGGCTATATATTTTCTGCAAAGGGAAGATGAAAAGTTGTGAATAAACACGATTTTGCACAGGAAAGTAAAGACAATAAACTGTTGATATGAATATGTGATAATTCTCAGCAATTCACACAATATACTTACAGGTAGACTAGCCTTCAGTCTTCCTCTTGTTCAAAGCCTGAGGGGCTACTTTCACTGTCTGAACCAATTATAAATGCATTCATATAAAGAAAAATAACTTCTTATTGGTCTCTAAAACGTCTGTTGATTCTGTCACTGAGGTTTACCCTGAAGGTAGAAAAAGCAAAACAGCTGTTTGCAATACTTTTAAACCACTCTTACCTCTCTTGCTCTTAAAGTTCAGTCAAGTTTGGTTCCTTCACTTGAAATGATGGGCTCTAAAAAGCCTCTTCTCATCTTTTACAGTTTCAACATCTCCCTTTAAAAATGAGTATGCAGAAAGAGGCCCCATTTAACTTCCTGTTGCAACAGAATAGGAATTTGTGTGTGTGCATTTAGTTCTGTTTTTTTATATAGCAGCTAAAGGGGACAATTCATCCCCTTGCTGGGAAAACATGATCAAATTTCTTATTGCCCCTTTGACCTATCCAGTTGCCAGCAGCTAGTTCAATGCAAATCTCTGCACAACTACCTTGGAAAAGGAAATATTATAAAATTTTATTCTAGTTTTGAGAGCCACTGTCATGTAATGGTTTTGGTGTTGGATTAGACTCTGGTTCAAATCCCCGCTCAGCCGTGGAAACCCACTGGGCGAGTTTGGGCAAGTCCTACTCTGTCAACCTCAGATGAGAACAAATTTTGCCAAGAAACCCCCCTGACAAAGTTGACAGATGACTTGAAGGAACAGGCACACACTGCTAAGTTAAATGCAGCCTTCAAGTTGCTCCTGATTTAAGGCAACCCTATTGTGAATCTGTCACGTGGTTTGCTTGGCAAGACTTGTTCAGAAAGGATTTGCTGTTGCCTTCCTGCAAGGCTTAGCAAATATAATTTGCCCAAGATTCCCAAGCCTAGGCGTCCATGGCTGAGCAGAGATTTGAACCCTGGTCTCTCAGAATCCTAATCCAACATGCAAACCACTACACTTTACACTGGTTCCCAAATGGGTAAACTTGGCCTTGCAATTTTGCATGTTTGCTTTCACATCACCTGTCAGCTTATCGGTTTGATTCTCCACTCGGCTATGGAAACCAACTGGCTGACCTTGGGCAAGTCATGTACCCTCTCAGCCCCAGAAATCCCCATGGTAGGTTCACTTTAGGGTCTCTGTAAGTCTGAAAGGACTTCAAGGGACACAACAATATATATAAACAAATTCACCAAAGTTGAGATTTCATCATCTACCGTTAGCTCTCTTGGTATTACAAAATCTTTACATCTTTTTTTACACATGGTCAGAAACACTCTTTCATTATCTGTTTTGTTCTGTCTCCTCCCATACAAACTGCCCCATATATACATTTACTACAACTGACCAGGACTAGAGTAGACACTGCCAGCCAGAGGACCTTTTCCTAGACTGTGGAATGGGTTGCTGGAAGAGATTTGACAGCTAAAATGCTATCCGAATTTATAATGGTATTACAGACCTATCTCTTCCAGCAAGCCTACCCAGTTGATTTTAAACTATGATTTTTAAATTGGTATACTGTATTGGATTATTTTAATGTGTCCTATGCTTATGTGTTTTAACCTGTCTGTTTACATGGTTTTAATCTATGTTGGACCCCACCTCGAGCCTTGAGGAGAAGTGGGTAAGAAATAAAATGTATTCTTCCTGTTGTTGTTAGTCTTAGAGATGTTTCCAATCTTCCAAGCTGTTTCCTTAAAGCTAAGCAGTCAATCTTTAACAGATAGGACAATATCTTCTCCTAAATGCTTTATACCAGCTGTCAGTGCCTGTTGCAATGTTAGAATTTCTCAAGGCTTTCTATGCTAACCAAGATTAGCCAAAGAGATTTGCTGTCAAAGGGCTAATCCTATGGTTGCGAAAAGCTGCTTCTTCCACAAACCTAGCAAATTTGGAGAAGCCCTGCTGTGGACTTTCTTCCTCTTTTTCATCTTTTGGAAAGCAGGGTATAAATTCTGACCATGTGCTGAATCCTTATGCCTTCCCAGCTGTGAAGTAAGAAGTAAGTTTACAGAAATATCTAGGAGTGCATCTACACTGTAGAAACAATGCAGTTTGACACCACTTTAAATTCCATCCTACAGAATCCTGGCACTTGTGGTTTTGTGAGGTACCAGACTCTTTGGCAGAGAAGGCTAAAGACTTTGAACAACTGCAAATTTCCAGGATTCCATAGAATGGAGCTACAGCACTTATAGTGGTGTCAAACTGCATTTCTACAGTGTAGATGTGCCCTAGGTCACTTGAACACTTGGAGTAATGCCAAAAACAGTGTTGTTGCTTCTGAGTTTTTTTAGCCTTCCAAATCCTTTTCTTTTTAATGTTAGGAGAACAGGATTGATGTGACTTTGGAGTATATCATACGGGGCTTTTTGCAGGTCAGATCCGGGGTGACTCCTGGTTCAGCAATGCAAATTCATGTCGTAACGTGAATGTTTTATCACACCTGCTTGCCCTTCCAAATTTAGGGGGAATCGAATCCAAGGCAAGTCACGTGATGCAGATTCCTGCAAAGCGGAGTGAGTTCAAATTGTATTACCACACCGGTGCATACCATGCGAATTCAACGGTTTGAATTGGTACCCTTGCACATGCTCAGTGGGGGTCTGGATGCTGTCCTCCTTCTCTGCCTCCTCCTTAGCTGTCATCCTTCATCAGACTGAAGGAGCAGTCAGGGGATGATGGGATAATAATAATATAATAATAATAAATTGTTTATTTATATACCGCTTTTCCGAGGATCAAAGCGGTGTACAACAGATAAAATTGTGACCAGTGTCAAACACAGTATGAAACAGTTAAAAATATTATTACTGTATAACAATCCAATATAGTTATCTAAAAACAGCACAATGGTACAATATTAAAAACCAGAAGGTAAATACATAGATTAATTAATCAATTGGGGAGTACTTTCACTACAAGGAGTTGGGAGGATAAGCTTGTAGGAAGAGGTAGGTTTTTAATGCGGATCTCTTCTGGGAGAGCGTTCCAGAGAGTGGGCGCTACTGCTGTATAAGCTCTTTGATGGGTAGTCGCCAGTCTCACCTTAGGGTGTTCGAGTAATCATTTTCCTGTTGTTCTGAAAGTGCAGGGTGGATTATTCAGGAAGAGGCGTTCCCTCAAGTAACCCAGGCCCAAGCCATTTAGGGCTTTAAAGGTAATAACCAACACTTTGTATTGGGACCAGAAGCGAATTGGTAGCCAGTGAAGAGATTTTAATACGGGTGTTATATGATCTGATCTAGCTGTTCCCGTAATCAATCTGGCTGGATAAGTTGCAAGGGGTCACTGGGGCCAGGATTCGGCTGCAGGAGCAGGCAGAGGATGATGGGATAGGTTGCAGGGCGGCAGAGAGGACGAGATGGCATGAAGGAGGAGGAGGGGGATGAAGGAGCTGGACGCAGGGGGCCAAGGGGGGAGGCGACATCAGAGTGATCTTCCACTCCAGACCAATTCGAAGTGAAATTGAAGTGAGCTTGAAAGTGAATTTCCGATTTTACCATTTTGGAATCACTGCGGAAGCACCATGGAAGGAGTGCCCATAGAAAGGAATCTCATCTGATAACACATTCACATTATGATGTGAATTCGCATCACGGACCCTCAGTCACCCCAGATCTGAGTGCTAAAAATCCCCAAAAACCTCAGTGTGATAAATGCCTTTGAAGGTGATATACATATAGGTTTGCCATGCCACCTGGTGAATTGGGTTTTACCTGGGTTCCAGCCAGGGGCATTACTAGGTAGGTGCAGGGGCTGTGGGCTACAGTAGGTGAAACCCTAAAAGGAGGTGATACCACTGCTCCCCAAATGTCTGCCTTTTGGCAGAGATGGGCTGTGATGTACAGCTGCATCTCTTTAAAACCGCAGAGCTAAGTGGGAAAGGAAGGCATGAATGGAGTGAGGCTCAGTGGGCAGAGAAAGGAGAGACCTTGGGGTTTTAATTTTTTGTTTACTCTTAATATTTTCTTTAAAAACATGGCATCTTACCACATTTTAACTTTAACCACATGAGACTATGGAGCTCGACAAACCACCCTGAAGGAGCGGCGGCAACCTCACGCCACGGCCCCAGTCTGGCCTTTCAACGGCGCAAAAAGGAGGTGCTAAAAGCGGCTCCTTTTTGCGCCTTCAAAAAGATGCCAGAGTCGCAGTGATGCTGCTATATGGTGCTCCTTTGATGCTGTGTCATATGGACACAGCGCCAGAAGAGCACCATGATGCCACACACTGTTTAACGGCACATGGCGTCATAGCACCCTGGGGCGTGTGTCATCTGGACGTGATGCTCTGACTCTGCCCCCAGGCTGGCCTTTCAGGCCAGTCTGTACAGGGCCTTAGTTAATATGAGTACATTTAGGCTGTATGATTAGTTTTAAAGGTATAATTTTAATTTTGCTAGTAGTTTAGATCACAACGAATACCATTACATTGAGTAATACAGTGGGCCCTTGTTATCCATTGGGGTTTGGTTCCAGGACACCCCTCCCCCTCTCCCCTGTGGATAACAAAACTCATGGATGCTGAAGTCTCATTAAATATAATGGCACAATAAAATGGCGTCCCATATATAAAGTGGAAAATCAAGATTTGCTATTTGGAATTTATACTTTTTGGGAATATTTTAAAGCCGTGGATGCTCAAATCCGTGGATAAAAAATCAGTGGATAAGGAGTGTCGACTGTACATGGTACAAAAAGCATTACTAAGGATTCTGTATGGTATGGTACGGAATGAGGTTAATGCATGTGTGTGTGTGTGTGTGTGAAAGAGAGACACCACAGGTTAGTGCACCGGGTGATGCCAACGTTAGTGATGCCATTTGGTTGGACCATTATATGGATTATATACCAACCTTTTTTTTTTAAAGTCTGTAGCTTGTGTAGACACTGAGATTTGGGGTAAAATACATAGGTTCTGTCCAACTGTCCTGCAAGAAGCAAGTTTGCCTCGGCCTCTTGGGCACAAAGGAGTGAGTGGTGCAGGTAGCAAAGTCCCATAAGGCAGAGAGAGAGAGATACATTGCAAAAATGGGATGAGGGATAAGGGAAGGCAGGAGTTAGAGGTAAGGAAAATTGAGTGGTGCAAGCAGTGGAGTGCAAGAAGCAAAGGAGGGACAAAGGAGTGAAGTGACAGCGTGAGTGATATGTGTGGCAGAATGCTAGACATTTAGGATTCTATCCTCGCATAGTGGCTGGCTTGTTTTTTTCCTCCTGTCTCAACACCTGATGAATCTGGGGGGGGGGAACCCCTAACCCTCAGTTAGAATTGTTGTTGGTATGCTTTGTTCAGAGGGTTGTTTTGTGGGGTTTTTTTTTGCTTTTGCCTTCATCTGAGGTTGAGAGTGTGACTTTCCCAAAGTCACCCTGTGAGATTTGAACCCTGGTCTCCAGAGTCCAGCATCCAAATCATTGCACCACACTGATTCTCAGAAGTGGAATAAAACTTGATGAAATGTCCTTTCCCAATGCAATTGCAAAGATATTCACCTTTCTGTCCCGAGCTCTTGGCAACAACTGGATGGCTCAAAGTCTGCCAAAAAAAGAAATGCTTTTCCTGGAAAGAGGATGAATTTTCCTCTTCAGCCCTTTAAAGGAAAATGAAACTAGACACATTCCACCGATAGCCATTGTGTTGCAACTAGAATAGGAATCCCAGTTGCGACAAGAACGGATTTCCTTCTTCATGCTCTGTTTTGAAACAGAAGAGTTGAGAAAACTACCAAAGACTTGAAGAGAAGACCCCCTTTTAGGCCCCATTGGCTAAAGCCCAGCAACCAAATCTGACAGATCTTTGGGAGCAAGAGAGGTAAGAATGCTTTAGAAATCTTTATTGTTATAAATAAGGTTGCAACTGCGAGCAGCTGCTTTGCTTTTTCCATCCTCTGGAAAGCTTCTCTGCACTGCAGAAATAATCTGGTTTGACCCTGCTTTAACTGCCATGGCTCAGTGCTATGGAATTCTGGTAAGCATAGCCTGTGTTCCGACTATGATTTAAAGCAAATTGCTTGTCGGGTTATACTGGATGACTGTCATTACAATTTGAAACCAGTTCTGATTCTATTGTGACCAGTTTCAATCGTGATGAAGTGAGGCAAATGTGAAAAAAACCCGCTCTTTCCTGACACTAGTTCTTTGGCTGTTGTTTTGAAAAGAATCGATTCAGGAGTGGTGTGTTCAACAAGTGGGAATGACAGATCTGAATCACATCATTCTGGAGGGGAGAGACTAGTTGCAGAGGGGTGTTTTCCATCCCTGCTCAGTTTTTGGATGCATGATTTTTTTAAAAAATAAAATTGATAGAAGATTTGATTAATTGATTTTACAACTACTTGCAATCAGTGAGGCAAGTAGTTGCAAAACCAATGAATTGAATCTTCTATCCCTTTTTTAGAAATATAGTTTCCAAGTTGGGCTGCCCGGGCTGCCGCTCACGTCACTGATGACGCACAGATGTTTGATATGGATTTTGAAGTGGCGCAAACTAGTGGGGATGACAGTCATTCCAAAAAAGAAGTGATTACAAGGGGATAATGAAAAAATCCACTTTCATAGTGGGAACAACGGACCTTTTGGAATTGATTCATCAACACAGCACGAAGGCGAATCGCAAACCAGCTTAAATGTAAGTGGGAATGAGCCTCTATTTTGTTGTTGCACTAGAGCAAAGCCTCAGATGGAGATCTAATAAGGAAGTAGATGTAGGCTGCATCCACACTACAGAAATAATCTGGTTTGATACCACTTTAACTGCCATGGCTCAATTCTGTGGAATTATGGGATTTGTGGATGGTGAATGTTGATGGGAGTTGAGACTCTGACTCCTGCTCAGCCTGTAATCAACCTCCCCAGTGAGACAGATGTCTCAGGAGATTATCACACCAGGGCCAATTCAGCAGTATTCATGGTAATGAAAGCTAATGCAACAGTAGTGTTATAGCGTTTGATATTTTCACACAGTCATGCAATCGTGATTATTGTGGCATTACCATATAATATCATGATCGCGTTTCTTACACATCCATGAATGAATCGTTAGTACATTGGAATTGATCGTTTTGCGCATATGCTGTTTTGCATGCATGCCTTGAAATTATGTTTCCATCCCATATAGAAGAAAAGACAACAAAATGCAATTTATTATTTCGCCACATTGTTTTAATTCAGTGTAAACAAAATTGTGCCCCATACCTCAAAAGAAGACTGAAATCCACTGAAAAACGAATCCTGGCAAAGAAAGCGGATAGCTTCCACAATAGCACGAATGAAGCATTAACTTTAACACTCTCGCAATCGCACTTCAATCGCACTATTGAGAAGCCATTCACAGGACTTCCCCGTGAATGGTTTGTTGCCAGAGCATTCCTGGTTCTTCCCAGGATATGTCCTGGATGAACGTGTCATCGTCTGAAACTCTTCCACGCAATTGCATGATTTAGCTAGGATTATGCCCCCTTCCCTCCTTCCGCCCCATATGCTAATATCCTCAATCTCTTTTATTATTCTCTGTTCTTTCTCTGTGCTACATGGCACCCTGAGGTTTTGTAACTCTCTTTGGGGAAGCATGTTGGAAGTTGGCACGTCACCCCAACTGGTAATCTCATTCCATAATTGTCTCTGGTGACCCTGTTAGACCCCCCCATGACACTGACTTGAATAATGTAACTTAACCTGACATTTCTATAACCCTTTGTATACCTGGAGGAGAGACAATCCCCTCAGCTGTGTTCCCCATTATCACACCCTCCTTCACACATGCTTCCAACCATGCCAATGCTGCTTTAGAAAGTTCTAGCTTGAAAGAGGACAAGGAGGAGAAAGGGAGGCTGGGCTGAAGCAAAAGGCTTGGTAAAAACGCGCTTATTTGTCAGAGGCTTTGTTAGCTGAGATGTGCCTGTATTCCAATCTCTTCTTTACACTGTCTTCAGTCAGTTGAATCTGGGAAGCGAGTCAGACAAACATGAATGTGACTACAGTCCTCCTTCCATTCTTGTGGTCTTTAGACTCGCATCCCTTGCTTATGCTTGAGGGTCAACGGAGAGAGAATGAATGCGGTGCATGTCCGCAGCGTGCACCTGTGCCCCCCCCTCCATGCACAAACCTATATGCAAGCCAGTGGGGCTTGAATATATGCAAAACTCCATTTTCACGAAGTACTGTAGTCCGGAATGGATCCCCCATGAAAAAGGAGGGGTAACTGTATATTCTTTGCATGTCTTGGAGTGGCAGAAGCAAGGGAAAAGCAGCTGAAGGCCTAAAAACTGACCATTTCTAGTGCTCAAAGACTCTGGTTCAGGAAAACTTTGGTTCACAGACACCATGAAAATTTTGCAACCATGATGAACCCACAGGGGTGAGATGCATGTGTTACTGAGTGGTGTCACTAGGAGAGTGTGGAGGGTGCAGACCGCACCAGGTGACACTATAAGGTTGTGTGTGACACCACTGTCTCAGAAACCTACCTTTTGGCAGAAAGGGGCTGTGGCATTCACTTGCTTCCATTTAAAATGCTTTAAGAGATGGTGGGAGTGGGGTGAAGCTCAGTGGGAGGAAAAAGAGAGGCCCCAGTTTTCTTTAAATTAAAATTTAAAATTTAAATTTTTAAATGTAAATGTTAAGAAATTGATTTTTAAATTAATTTTTAAATTCTTTTCAATTTTTCCTCAACAACAGCACATTTTAACCAAATCTTCACTATGTATATATAAATACATTTAAGTTGTACATATTGTATTGCAATTTGAAGGTGTAATTTTAATTTTGCTGGTTGTTTATTTCACAACTGTTACAATGACATTCAGTGGTATATGGGAATTATGATTTACGAGTGACATTAGTGCAAAAAAGCATTACTAAGGATTCTGTATGGTGTGAAATGGGAGGAGGAGGTCAATGGGGGGGGGTGACACCATGAGTTACCGCACCGTGTGACACCAACCCTAGGGACATTACTGGTGTCACTGAAGATGAAATATAGTTGCCAGATTGGAATAGAATCATGAAAAGATGGGTGACTTTTTGCTGATGGGCTAATGAAGGATGTCAGAAAATAAAGACAACAGATGAACTGGAAAGTTCCTTCTAATTAAAAATTCACTTCAAAATCTGTTAAGTTTTGATAGGGGCACCACAAGTCAGAATTGCCTTGAAGGCACATAGCAACAGCAACTAAAGTCTGTGAAGCCAGTACTGTATTAACATCAATTACAAAGGACAGCAGGAAGCCACCTTTCAGTAAACCTGTCTTTCTAAATCAGGCTGTATGAACCTTTGTCCACCTTTGGGTGAAAATTATATTCATTGTATAATTGTATTATGAGATGCAGAAAGGGCAAACTATTTTCCTTAAGCTGGTTTCAAGACAGGAAGGAATTACTGTTTGCAAAAGAGGGAGTTCTCCTTCTGCCAGTAGCACAGTACATTGCAGTTCATAATGTTGTTCCCTTTCTTGTTGCTTCTCCCTTTTAGTTCAAAATTATCCCCCTGAAATGCCATTCCATAATGCAACCAAATCTTTGGCAAAATTACTGGACCCACAAGAAGAGTTGCTCCCAGTATGCAGCATTATAGACCAAGATCACTATCGGCCTCTTTGCCTACTTCACGAGAAGAAGAAAAGACGTTGGCTGTGGAAGAACAGCCGTTTTCAGAAAACTGAATACCGGCTAACAGATGTGCTTCTTTCTGGAGGCCATGCTGCAAAACTAGGTAACCTCAAAGGTTCAGTTATGAGAACGTAAGGGTTGTGTTGGATAAGTCCAAAGACTTTTCTTGTTCACTATTCTGTGCCCTCCCCATTTTATTCATTCATTCATTTGCAAAAGGAGAAGGTTTTCTTTCAGCTGATTGCATAATGCGTTTAACTGCAGAACATATTACATATGTAGCAAGGACAACAAGGGGTGGGTAGAAGCCAGTACAAATTATCAGGGCCTGGCAGTTGAGAAGGGGTCCTGGAGTGCATAAGTTTTCATCTTTCTCAGCAGTATCATTTTTTGTCAATTGTGTTTTGACATCCATTGTAAAATCGGTGAATTTCAACTACATTAAATGAGATACAAAATTCTGTTAGTTGGCACTTAATATAGACTCTAATCAACCTAAGAAACACAAACTACATTTTAAGAACAGGATATAATAGAGCCATTAGGGCTGAAGGGCGGGATATAAATACCTAAATAAATAAATAAATAAATATTGTAACATACAATGCAATAGAATTACATTAAAATATAATAATATCCTGTTCTTAATTACATTACATTCATAATGTATCGTTCAGGGCATGTACAGTTTTGAGCAACAGCCTGTGAACTTGTGCCATGAACCAAGTATTTCTGAGTAAAGATTTTTAGTTGGAGAGGATTCCTGGGGAAAGGGAAAATATATTTTCGACAAGACTCAAACCACCTCCCATTGGCCCTGTCCACAAGCAGGATATAAGTACAACAGCATCCTCCTGTTTGTATTTTCCAACAGCTGGTATTAAGAGAAAGTCTGCCTCTGATGCTGGTGGTGGTATACAGTATCATGTCTAGTAGACATTGATAGCCTTATTCTCCGAGAAATCATTTTTAAAGCAGGGGAGGGACTCATGCAACTCTCCACAGGTTGTTGGACTACAAGGTCCAACATTTTTGGTCAGCCTAGACAATGGTGAAGAATGTTAGGAATTGTAGTCCAGAAACATCTTGAGTGGTATACAATTCCCATCCATGCTTTATAAAGCTCTATGCATGCCACAGTGGCTTGGCAGGAACCAGAAAAATCTGAATGGAACTCAAGGTGCAAAATGCAGTTTCCTGGGTGTTTTTAAGTATACAGTCGGTCCTCCGTTTTTGCAGAGGAGTTGTTCCAGACTCCCCCCCCCCCCCAGGAAGACGGAGCCTCGGCAATATTAAAACCTCATAGGTTTGAATGGGGTATATGCCTGTGAGCGCGAGGTCGCCTCTCCATGAATATTCAAGACCATGGATCTCAAGTCTGCGACAATGGAGGGGCAACTGTATTTAGTTCAAGTTTCTAATCCTTGTGTCTTCAAAAATATACTCTCAAAAGCATGGGTAATGCTTGCTAAATCCTATAAGGCTGAGAGCAAGATACATAACATTTGCATTACATGGAGGTTAGGTGTTCAGTGTCCTTGATCCTCCTGTGATTAGGAAGACTGGAACAAATCCTGCAAAATAGAGAGATTACAAAATCATGCAACATCATGTAGGAAGCCTGACCAATGAATCTTTCAAAATCAATCGTGCAACATCTTGCAGGAGACTTGCCCAATAGATCCTGTAAATAGAAATGTCACCAAATTATGCAACATCATGCAGGAAACACTCAGTTGGCTTGGCATAACCCTGGACAGGCTACATGATTCAGTTTTATTTGGTCCAGAGTTTGCTTTGAAATAGAAGAACCCAAAATATTTTAATCAGGGAAACATTTTATTACCATGTAGTTAGATGCCAAGCCTTATTTACATTCATTTCAGTTGTGTTTGTCTGTTTATTAGAGACGCAAAATTAATAGCAAGCTGCCTTATACAAAGGCAAGTCACTCTTCCATCTCAGTATTATCTCACTGTCCACTAGTGGGCAGTGGGTCTTCAGGCTGGAATTTTTCCCAGCTCTATTTGAAGATAGTAGAGGTTGAACCTGGGACCTTTTGCATGTAAAATATTATATGTTCTATCCCTGATTTAATATATCTTATTTTCAGTGCTCAAGTGGCCCTGTGGTTTGAAGGGCATTTCTCTCTTTCTCTCTATCTTCAAAAAAATTTCCTTAGCGTTGTAGTCATATAATGCAAAAGTGCCATTTCACTGAAGCACTATAACACCAAAACTTATTAAAAGAGGGAGAGGAGGAAAATAGGAGATATTTTAATCTCAGTATGGCTTAGAATTAAGAAGAAATCCACATAAGGATGGGAATAAAATGTTGTAGCTCATGCCAGAAGTGGTCAAAAATGTGATTTGGATATTAAAAAAAAATACACATACACACATGCACATACAACCAAGGACTATAGCAGTAAATACTTCAATCTTCCCACACACTTGCCCCATCTAGAGGAATCCTTAAAAACACCCAAGAAGGGAACAATGCACATATTCCATGGCAAAGTATTCTGTAAGGATGGGACTATGATACATAAGGGCCAATTGTGCCTATCAGTTTGATAAATCATTGTACCAGCAGACAACAAGACCTTCTTCTTCTCCTTGCTCTTTCTTTTGTGTTTCCTTGTTCTTGATTTATATTGAATGCACACAACAACAACTATTACTATTGTTATATTTATTTGTACTCTGCCTTTTCCCGAAAATGTGGGCTTCAGGTGGCTTATCATTAAAATGAATACAATATAACTAAAAACAAACAAAAGTTCAACATTCAAAAGGAATCAAACTGTTAGCAATATTAAAACAATTTAAATAATACAATTAGAAAAATAAAAGGCTGTTTTAAAATAGTACCATTAAAACAACACTGCACACTCTTAAAAACCCTTTCTTTAAAATTTTCAGTTCTCAGAGCCTGTTGGAATAAAAAAGTACGGTATTTCCCTGCTGACAGATGAAGGAGACCCATTTTGGCCTCCCTGGAAAAGGAGTTCCAAAGCTAGGGCCAGCAACCAAGAAGGTCCTCTCCCATTTCCTCACCAGTTATGTTCAGTTTCAGCTTCTGTCCCCAGCATCTTCACTTAGAGCTGCAAAAGACCATGCCTTAAATCTCTGGTGTACTACTGTTATCTGATCTGGTATAGTGGTTGTGTGCCTTCAAGTTGTTTCTGCCTTATGACCACCATAAGGCAAACCTATTATGGTTTTTGTGTGTGGCTAAGTCTTTGTGAATCACCTAGGGAACCCAGTGGGTTTCCATAGATGAATTGGGAATCAAATCTCCAGAGTCCGACAAGTCTTGTACTCAAACCACCACACCATACTGGTATAGCCATCACCCTTTCATATTTCTTTTGCCATTTTCCTGCCCTTCATTTAAAAAGATGTTCTGATCGTCCCGTTACGTTTGTTTAACAAATGTCTTTTTCACTCCCATGTTTTATCCATTTTCATTCCCAGATAATAGAGACCCAGTTACCATTGTGGACCAGGTTGATGGAACACTGGAAGGAGACATAGGTGGACTTAATACCAGCATGGAAATAAAAGGCATTACCAGTGTGTCTCGTGTGAGGACTGCGAAGGTGCAAAAGATAAAAGTGCCCCCCACATTCCTTGATGCTATGACAAAGAAGGCGTGAGTATGAATATTGATCTTGTGCCCTGTCCAAACTCAGTATCTTGCATCATTGTACTTGTAACAGGTATACTGTATGTTGTACCTGTTTCATTCCGTGTAGCAGTTTTCCACTCAGGTGTGATCTGATCCCAAGGTCAAGTAGATTTGATTTCCAATTCCAAGGTCAGCTTATTTTTATCTGGTTTTTCCTAAGCTTTATCACACCAGACTGCTAGGATGCCACAACTGTGTTAGTATCAGAAATATAAACTTACTGGTTTAGGGACAGTCATTTTTTCCACAGCTTTCCAAAAATGCCATGGTGCTGCTGTTGTCCTGGGCTCTGTCTGCTGCAAGCCAGCATTCATAACTCTGTCTTCCTGCCCGGTGCCCTTCCCAGCATGCTTTTCAGTCTGTTTTTCCCAATTGCTCAGTCAAAGCAATTCATTAAGTAAATAATAATAATAATAATAATAATAATAATAATAATAATAATTTAGGGGGGAAAAGAAAAAAGTCTGCTTGGGGAAAATTAGGAGAGGGAAAGAGGGGGAGCATAAATACACCCACTTGCACCATGTGACTACTGCTTGCACCACAAAACTACCATATTGGAACTGCTGCAGGAGGAACTTATCATACATAAATCAATAGTGGAAAACCAGTGTGAATGGGAGGCATTAACAGGTTTTGTCCATTAAAGAAAAGGAATGCTCTAGGAATGGATAGAAGAGAAAGCAGCTACAGGACACACATGGTGTTGTGTGATAAGGTTTGGCCCCAGACACTACTATTCTGCTGTAGTAATGCTTTGGTAGCTTCATGCGATGAACTCCTTAGTGTAAATGTGTCAAGGAATGTAATTAAAAGTCTCCCACACCAGCATGGAATAAACCACAAAGACATTGAAAATATAAGAAATAGAGATATATTTGTTGCCTTCAAAGTAATAATAATTATTATTCATACAGCAAGATCCACAGATGGACTATGAGAAGTGTCGTGATAAAGTGGCTGCAATGGTACATTTGAATATGTGCAAAAAATATGTTTTACCAACCGCAAAGAAATGGTAGGCAACCCAAGCCTCAAAAAGGTGTTGTAAATAGTGGAGTAAAAGTCCTGCTAGATAAACAATTAGAACATAATATGACAGACTAACTGTGGCTGGAGAGAGACAGATAGATAGATAGATAGATAGATAGACAGACAGACAGACAGACAGACAGACAGACAGACAGACAGACTGTGAAATATCAAGACCTACAAACAGATTAAGCACCTTTGGCTCCAGTGTTGATAGGTGCTCCAGGGGCCTTTTCAACTGGACAGACAAAACAGGTGAATGAAATTGGCATAGACAGGATCACAATACCACCTCATTGATACCTCATTGATTCCTAGATTCTTGAACAGAATACAAATCATTGGTGCTCTGGAACTCCAGTCAGTAAAATCTGATAGATTGTAAAACTGAAATGAGGAGAAGGAGTAGTAGTAGTTAAGGACACTTAAATTGTTATATACACTACTGTTATATTCACGACTGTTATATACATTACTGCAATCTGTTCTCTTGCATATACAGTACTGTATACTGGATAATGGATGCATGTTTTTCTGCTTTAGAAGAATCAACATGGATCATGAGTTCATTAAACAATCAAAAGAGTGTCAAAAGAACCTGTATGTGGTGACTGAGGCAGTAGTGACTGTGGAAGAGACACAGTTTGATGATTCCAACAAAATGGAAGGCAGCATCTTTTATGAAGCCTATCTGAAAATGAAGCTGAAGGTCAGATCTGAGTTCCTTGCAGCCTGTCACTAAGTATGAGAGAAGCAACAAGTAATAGCCATGTTGACACCTCATTCCTTGTAATTGAGTCAAGTTTTTCTTTGATATTCTAGGGTTCCAGAAATAGTAAGAAAGCGATTATTATCCCAAAGTCTTGCATCATTGCATTCAGAGCCAAGAAACTACTACTAAGAGAGGGATCATCAGGTAATAGATTTCTTTATGTACAACCTAGCTCTTAACAGAGGGAGATACAGTACTTGTGTCCTCTCCTTCCATTTATGACAATGCTGAGCATGGGCAGAACTTGGAATTGATTCATTACAAGTAACAATATAAACTGTAACAAAGGACTTTGAGGTGGGACCTGAGGGCACAACAGTGTTCCCTTTGACAAATAATATAACAATTAGAAAATGCTTACTCCTTTTGTGCAACGAGTAACATTTTATTCATTGCATTAGGGGTTGGGGAGCATTGCTGCTTACCTTACACATACAAGATGGCCAATGGGACATCATTGAATGTGCTCCTTCAAAAAAGTTTCCCACACTGTTCACAGGATAGAGTCAGGAACATAGTTAAGGTGTGAAATTAGGGAATATATGGGAGATGGAGACAATTCAGCAGGTCTTTGGCATGGAAGGGTGGTCTGCAAGAGGAAATGATTTCCAAAAATAGAAAAGAGGGAGATAGTGGTGGTTTGATGAGACCATGAATATGATATAGTGGTTGGAATGAGAATGCTGAGAGCCAGTTCACACCTCCTTTCTCAAACCACCTGTTTTTACTTTCTGCTCTGAAGTAATTCCTTACTCTCTAATAGTAGTGGTCATTTTTCATCTAGGGATGGAGAGAGCAATGCCTGGGAGTTGTTACAAAGGAGGGGGGAATATAATGACATCAACATCCTTGGCCCTGTACACAAATAAAACAGCAAAAGCAGATACTGTATATACTCATGTGTAAGTCTAGAAACTTTGGTGAAAAAATTGACCCAAAAACATGGGTCGACTTATCTATGGGTCAATGTAAGTTCTGTACTATATATATATATATATATATATAGAGAGAGAGAGAGAGAGAGAGTCACCTCCCTTCTCTGAGTAGAGGCAAAAGGCAAATGTTTTGTTCATCCTGAGAGGACCTAAAAGACGCACCAACTATCTCTACTCTCTCATCCATCCAGCCTTTAGGGTGAGCACAAACAGTTATGCCTGTCAGAATTTTGTAAAGTCTTTGGCATCATTTTTCTTTGCTTCATTTTTTACAACCTTTGTTACATGTCCTTAAGTTTTACCTTTGACTTATCCACAGGTCATATAAATCCATAATTTTGGCCCCCAAACCTGCCCTTGACCTATACATGAGGCCGAGTTATAGTCAAGTATATACAGTAATCTAATAAAATGTTCTATTATACTAAAATACCAAATCACACAGTCTACTCAAAATTCAGCCCATCATTTGTACTTTCCTACAGTCCCAGGTAGCTGCATAATGGATCAAAACCTTATCTGGATGACACTCTGCTCTGGTGTCATTTCCAAATTTAAAGGCTAGTGGCATCGTTTGTTCACAAATGTTAATCTTCAAATAAACTGCATTATTCGTTTGATTTATGAAAATGGTTTTATTTTTCCTCAGGTATTGCTCACTCTGCACAGGATAAGCAAGTAACTTTTGGTAAGCAAAGTTTAGAAAAGCTTAGCAAATGTGTTTAATATTTTATTTGTGGACATCATTCACACATTCACAGATGGCACAACTTGTTTCTGGATGACATTCTCCCCTGGTGTCATTTCCAAATTGAAAGGCTATTGGTATCACAAATGTTAATCTTCAGATAAACTGCTTTATTCATTCCATTTATGAAAATTGTTTTCTCTCAGATATTGCCCACTCTGCAGAGGATAAACGAGGAACTTTTGGTAAGCAACATTTAGCAAATTTTAGCAAATTTTAGCAAGTTTGTTTAATACTTTATTTGTTGACCTCATTCACACATTAATAGAATGTAACTGCATAATGGGTCGGAACCTGATTCTGTTTCTTTGGTGTTATTTTCAAATGTAAAGGCTGTTGACAACATTTGTTCGCAAAACATGATCTTGAAATAAACTGCAATATTCAGTCCATTTATGAAAACCATTTTGATTTTCCTCAGGTATTGCCCACTATACAGAGGATAAACGAGGAACATTTCGTAAGCAAAGTTTAGTAAATTTGTTTATAATATTTCTGGACATCATTTGTAGATTAGTAGAAGTGCCACTGCTCTGTCGAAAGCACATCATTAAAAAAAAACCTGCTAATGTTTCAGGCCCTACTAGTTAATTTATGCACTTGTGAATCTTGACTGAGGGTATAGGTTTGTTAAATAAGATTTAGCATATGTGTTATAGAAAATGTCCACAATGGAGTGAATCCCAGATGAGGTCTGTAAAGATCCAAAATTGAAATGATATGCCATTGAAGGTTCACTTTCCCTAAAAAAAACCCAACGAAGTCTGGATTTGTCAACCATAAATGGGGATAAGAGGGCATATAAGTCAGGAGAGGGATCTTTTGAATTTGAATTATAGTCCTTGTTGATGTGGCCACTAAATTTGAATATTGTGTGTTGGTTTTGAACTCAGTGTGATCAGAGAGACCACAATGTCAGTCTTTTAGCAGATGCCCAAAACCAGCATTGTAGATATTTGCTTAAATCCAAAGGGCATTTCAAAATGTGGATGCCACATCTGAGAAGTGTGGTAGCCACACACTTCATTTTAACCTAAAGAGAGAGAGAAAGAGAGAGAGATAAGAGAGAGTAATAAAATCATCGGCAAGGATGTTCATTTGAGCAAAGAGAATTGTATAACTTTAAATTTGAAGAATAAGGGACTGAAGAATAATGAAGAGAAAGCAATAAAGAATATATTAAAAGCAACACAGGCTGTGATAGCATCAGGATGGAAAGAAAGTAAAAATTGTAACTTCACCAAGATGGATAAGTATTTGGCAGATAATCTGTTGTTTGATATTATTAGAGATAGAAGATTAAAATATACCGGAGAAAGGAAAGTAGAAGCCTGGAATTTGGGTTGGGAAATCCTGCTTGAGAAAGTTAAAGGGAATACAGAATACAACGAAGTCAATAATGTAATTAAAGCCCACATATTGAATGTTAGGTATTAATTGTAAGCAGTGTATTGATTCTAAACTCTATCAAGCTGTGCGGGAGTAGGGAGGGGGAGTAAGGAATAGGGCATATGCAACATTGTATATATGTTAAAATAATTTAATAAAGACTTATTAAAAAATAAAAACCTTTAACCTAAAGATGGGAATCACTGAAGCCAGGCTTCCAGAGGGGACCCTGTGGGGGCATCTGCTTAGAATATTAGGCAGCTCTTTAAAGCCTAATTTGATCTAAAAACTAAATGTCACCATTGAGTGACAAACATTGAGGAAGTGTGCATGTCTGAAAGCCTGGTGCGCTTCCTAAACGTCAGGGAATCGTCAGCTCTGTTCCAGAGTCTCTGAATTGTTTGGGGAGAGGCAATTTCCTCTGAACAGAAACTTTGCATTCAGAGGAAACTGCCTCTCCCGGAACGATTGATTCCCTGACATTTAGGAAGTGGGCCAGGCTTTCACACATGCATACATGCTTCCTCAATGTTTTAGCAGCGATTTACCAGCACCTACCCCACGGTCTCTACATCTGGAGCTTTCTGTTAGCACTTCCAAAGTGCAGACTGCATCCTTTAGGGGAGAGTGGTTTATCAATTTATGAGTAAATTTATAAGTATGGCTGCTTGCAGTTTCACACTGCTTTAACTGCCATCCTGTGGAATCCTGGGATTTATTGTTTGTAGTGGCATCAGAGCTCTCTGACACCGAAGGGTAAATTGCTCACAAAACTACAAATCCCAGAATTCCATAGCATCAGGCCATGGCAGTTACAGCATTAATTCTCAGGAATGCAAATCTTTACCTTGAAAACTTGTGTGACAAAGTATTTTCAATAGTAGCAAGTGTGCTAGCAGTGCAATCCCAAATATGTTTTCTCAGATATAAATCCCATTGAGTTCAGTGATGCTTCCTCCCAAATACGTGTGCTTGGAATTGCAACCCAAGGCTGCAGTTCTGTGGACACTTATTTGTGTGTAAGCCCCACTGAAAGTAGAGGCCTCCTGCATAAACCTGTTTAGGATTGTACTGCAGGTCTTAACAAACAGAAATGTATTGTGTTAGATGCCAAGATGTGAAAAGAATGGGCATATAAAGACCATCTACAGAGGCATTGTTATGCTGGAAATGAAATGAAAACGAAGCCACACGTAACAGTAATTTGAACTTCTTCTCATTTCTGAACCTCTTCTCATTTTTTTCTTCCCCTTCCCCAAAATCCTGCCAATACTTTATATTTCAGAATCAGATCAATTTCATGCTGATGCAGGTAAATTTGTTTTTCTCCTTTTTTTTCTTGCATTTCTACTTGACATCAGAGTTCGTTTTCATCAGACCTCTTGGTGGTGGTGGTTGTAGTGATGATGGTGGTGAGGATTTTTAAAATGGCTTAAGGTGGAGATGGGATAAATTTAAAAGAGCTGAAAGTGGCAAATAAGCCAATGTCTAGTCACTAGTAGTCAATTTGGGAGGAGGTCCTTGGGTGCTTGGCACATTTTGTGGTCAGTTTGAGTCCAAGGATGATAGCGGGGGGGGGGGGGAATGACGGTGTATTGTACACCAGGAGCAAAGATGGTTTTGCCTCATCATTTCTGAACTGTAAGGTCTGTACAGCTGTAGTTTAAACAGAAATCTCTATAGTTGTATTTTTCAATGGAGTGAGTCCTGCTTCTCACTCCCATTACAATAGTTACTACTGACTGAAGTGTGTCTTACACTGACAGATCTCTTTCACAAGATACAATTATAGTATTTTGATACCACTTTAACTGTCATGACTGCATCCCATGAAATCTGACAATTTCTAGTTAGGCAAGCCACTAGAGCTCTCTGGCTGAGAATCCTAAATAGCTTGCAGAACTATAGATCTCTGGATTCCATAGGATGGAGCCATGGAAATTAAAGTGGTATCAAAGTGCTACAGTCGTGCAATGTGGAAGAGCTCTCAGTCTTAAGGCAGACTTTTGAATTTGTTTTCAGTATTCTGTGAATATTTACTCATTTTTAGAAGTTTGTTTTCTTCTTCATTCATAATATTGTTGATGATAGTGATGATTGTCATTGTCACTACTCTGAGGAAAGAGACAGATTTGTGAAAAATAAATATATTGTCATCAACATCATATTTGGCAAATACTGTAACTATAACCGGTAATAGATGAGGTATGTATCATGCCCATTTCCACCAAGGGGAGCATATCTGAACACTTTCTTTTTTGAAAATTTGATGTGATATGTTTTTGTATGCATTTTTGTATTTGTTTTTATTGAAAGACAAGTTCTAATAAAATGTAATTTAAAAAATTAAGAAAGCTTGATGTGCCCAAACTCAATTAATCAATGATAAAAAAAAAAACCACCAAATGACTTCTAGAGCCAAAACTAAAAGCTTCCCCAGGGGTTTGTCCATCTATTGGCTTCTTGTAACAAATGGCTGGGGAGAAACTACATATGTTAACAGATTTAAAATCTCCTTGCTCACTGGTCTTCAACTAGTGGGTCACAATCAGAGCTGGATGATAGTTTCAGGAATCTCCCCAGTCAGCATTCCCAGTATCAATGCTGATCTGGGAGAATTTATAGCCAAGATTCTATAGGCTCAGACTGTTTGCGCAGTGGACCATTGTGAAGGGGTTTTGGCATTCTCTGTGCTCATGAAGTGAGATATCAAGGACCTTCTGGTGTGAATGGAAAGTGGCAGCAATGACAAATGGTGGCAGGCAACCCCAGCTACCCAACAGTCCTCTCCTACCAGGGCCACCTATTTCCCTAATGCCTGGTCTTGGTGGTCCCCAGAGTCAAGGCACTGTTTATGAAATAACCTGTTGGTAAAAGCACAGTTCCCTCTCCCATAGTGTCTTAGCTCTGAAGAACACTCAGAGATATCTAGGCTACATCTGCACTGCTGTTTGACAGCGCTTTAACTGCTGTGTCTCAATGCTATGGAACTCTGGGATCTGTAGTTTTGTGAGATATTTAGCCTTCTCTGTCAGAGGACTCTGGTGTCAGAAGAAACTGCAAATTCCAGGATACCACTGGAGGCAGCCATGACTGTTACAGCAGTCCCAAAATGCATTAAATTTGCAATGCGGCAGCAGCCAGAGATAATCTGTAGAATGTATAGAATAGTAGCCATTTCCTGCTTTTCATCCTCCCAGCTACCCTACCCACCTGCCACCACTATTGCAGCATAACTATGCTAGTAGAGGTATTGGTTCCACCAAAAATTTAATAGGCTCTGATCACAGTCCCATAAATAATACTCTTGCCACTGTTTTTGTTTGTGTTATTAAAGTCATATGAAAAAGAGATGGAGAGAGGCCATATTGAAGTAGAGTTCATGGTGCAAATTGAAAGCATTATTGAAAAGAAAGATGGCACTGGAAGCTAACCTTCACTTTGGAGCATGCCAGGTTTACAGTCTGTTTTTTCTCTCTCACCAAAGTTAGCAATCAGGAGGGGCAAGAGGCTCACCATATGCCAAGGGAGGTATCCTTAGGCATAGTTGCCTCTGAGGATGCCATCTTGGAGACCTTGTCAATATAATTAGCAATTTAGTACAATTAGTCAATACGAACATCACGTCAAGCCATCACTCCTAAAGAGATTATGAATTTCAAAGACTCTACACTATGTAAAAACTGGAATTTAATTATCAGTGAAACACCTCCTAGTGCTTGTGTGCTATGAACATTTTATGTTGAGTTTGCATGGTGGCATAAATACAATATTTTCAATAGCATGGAATAATAATATCCAAAAGCTCAGCCCTGTGATCTGTCTCTTCCTTAAATGGGTTCACCACATCTATCCCTGACCTCTCTCAACCTCCTTTCCTTATCTATGTTTACAGCGGTTTTCAGAGACAATGAAGACCTACAGTCAGAAGTTAAACGGGAATGCATACAGTTTTCATTTTTATCTGCAAATCTACGTGGCACATTTCTAAATAGCTTTGTGGCTGTGATGAGGGACAGGAATCTCTTACAAAAGCTAGAGCTCCAGGTAAAAATATTCTCATTGTGAGTTTCCACAAGATTTGCTTCCATCAGAGTGTGCAGGCTGGCACATTGGGCTTCTGTTCCCACATCCTTTGACATATTGTCTCCATGGATCTCTCCCATTAATGTGTTCAAAATTAGAGTCATGTTTTATTAATAGAAGTTAAAAAATTCTCTTGTGGAACCATAGAGTTGAAAGAGAGTATCCAGTCTAGTTCCCTTCTACACAATTACACAATTGCTGTCATATGTAAGTTTTACTAACATGTTACACAGCCCAAGTTATCTTTAGGACATCCAGTAATACTCTCTGCTGTGCTTATTCAACAGTAGGGGTAAAAAGAGTATAGGCAGTCTCCGTTTCCACAGATATTTTATGCATGGATTCAACTTTCTACAGTTTGAAAATATTCCAAAAATGTATAATTTCCTTCATGAAAAAGAGGTTCTTGACACACCAAACACTCTGCCAAGAGAATGGTTAACTCCATGAGTCCCCCCACCCCCATTTCAGAACAAAAATTTAACTTGCAAAAAACCTCTTTTTTGCACAAAACAAGGCATTTTCATGTAGAAATCAATATGCTTTGGCACAAAACACATTGTTTTCTGCACAAAATATACTGATTTTCTGTTAAAATATTG
>NC_056527.1:87669406-87695569 GCF_019175285.1 Sceloporus undulatus | reverse complement strand
TTCACTTCTCTGTTGCTTTGATTATTGTCCAAGATGTTCTCAACCTTAGCAAACACAAAAGAAGCAACATCAAAACAATAATATCAAACCTGATCCATTGTTTCAGTGTCCATGATGGAAAACAACTGATGTGTAATTATCCTGAGACAAGGCATTCATTGTAAAAATCAATCATGTGTTTTCCCCCTGTAAACACTGCAATGTGCTGGGATGTACCTCAGACTTGCACACATCAGGAAGGAAGTATGCAAGAGAATTTATTCCCCAGTTGGTATGGAAAGAACTACAGCCTTCAACATGAAGGTTGGCATCCTGTTCAATATTTACGAGCGGATAAGCCAAACTTACAATCTTGTAATTTATGGGATTCATGATTATGGTCAACAATAGCCATATGTGAACTGAAAAATGTACCTCTTAAGCCAGGCAATGACACCACAAGGTTTTTGAGGTGCTGCAGATCAGAGCACTGGGCATGACAACTGCAACAGGGAACACTGAGAGAAGCAGTTGTGGCAGGACCCTGAGGTATCTCTGCAGCCTCCTGTCTCAATGCACCCTGTGAGCAAGAGAGTGCTGCACTTGTCATTCCCCAGCTCCCTGATCTGCAGCACCTCTGAAACCCTTCAACTGGGGTGCTACCTGGCTTAAGAGGTAAGTTTTGTAAAGGGTAGTATCAACAGAAGTACCTATCATTATGGGGCTCAATCGATCTCATCTGTAATTCCTCAGCTTGGCCACAGTGATCAGATGTCATAACCACAAAGAAGATCAAGGACATTCAAGAAAAATGTAAGATGTTTCGAACTAAAAGCTAACAACACTAATATAAATGTCAATTCGTGCTTTGCCTCATGATCAAAATGGAGGACATTTTGAAATTCATGCTGGACAAAAGGTTGAAATGTAGGGCATGTCCTGGAAAAGGAGGACATCTGGCCACTCAGAGATTGGCTAGCAGCCAAAGTATATTTTAGAAAGGCACAGCCTTTCATGTGAACGGCTGCCCTTTCACACTACACAGTTACATCATCATCCCACTTGAACTGGCATGATCGCATCCTATGAAATCCTGGGCTTTCTAGTTTAATAAGTCACAAGAACTTTTTCTGGCTGAGAATTCAGGAATGTTCCTTCCTAAACTGCAAATCCCAGAATTCTGTGGGATGGCACAATGTCAGTTAAAATAGAATCACAGCACTGTAACTGTGTAGTGTATTTGATGACCCAGGATAAGAAGTCACACTAATTGTAGGCTTGTGAAAGTGTACACATGTGATACTATGACTTTTTTAAACCTCCTTTTCAGGAAGAGTATCTACTAATATGTCTTTCTCCCTACTTTTCCCCCCTTAAGTATTGCCCTGTGAAACATATAGGAAATATCTGACTTGAGCTCTTCCTTACCAGTGCCAGCTGCTTGGATACAATGTTCTTTCCCACAGATTCTTCCAGGAGCATCAATTGTTCCTCTCCCAGTTCTGAGAAAGGGAGGAAAACAGTCAATGGAAGGAAAGGGTTCCATTCTAACATAAATGGCTGAAGCAGGGAGCGAGCAAGATTTTTGTTACCAGCAATAAGAGAGGAAAGAGCCACTGTTTGTTCCAGCAGCTTGGGACATGCAAAAGAAGAAAAGTACTATTCAGTATTCTCTTTCACAGAGCTGTTGACCTCTCAGTAATTGAGGAGAAACTGGGCAAATCTGTGAGAAAGAGAATATGAGCTGAGCTACTTCACCATGATCTTATATTGTTAAACAGATGCATATTTACTTAGGTATTTATCCAAGACTATTAAAGTAAGAAACAAATACCATCCTGTCTCAAGCCTTTCGTGGGATTACTACTAATTGGCTCCCTCTACAAGAAGCAGGTGGGAAATCTGAAGCAGTTTTGGTTTTGGAATGCAGCACTTGTCTGAAAGATCAGCATTCATATAAATGTGTCAGCAGTGTCTCATGAGCTAAAAGGCCCATTAGTGAACTACATGCATCCTAATGGTCTTGGTGTTTTTAGAGACATGATCCTTACCATCCAGAGCTCCCAGAAAGTAGAGGACGGCTTCTGCAAGTTTAGTGATAATGGCTCCACTGGGTTCTTGTAAGTTCTCCACCAGACCTTGCAACTCTGGTTTGTCAGTCTTCAGCTTGCATTGGCCAGGGCCCTCAAGAGCCTCCTCTAGCTAACAGGATGAAGAAAAAAAGGGAAAGATGTTAATGCCAACCTCTTATATGAGAGTAAATGCAGGGGTGTTGTGGCACCCATATGAAAGCAAGGGCTGCTAGGTGATGAAATTTGAATCAAGAGCATGGAATAGAAAAATGGGAAGAATGTCGAAAACCAAGTCAATTTTTTTGTCCTTATCTTCAGATCATATCTTATGCTAGAGGACCAAGGTTGCTGCAGACATGAAAGTGATCACCAAAAAGCCAGCAGCAGCAGCCCCATGGTTTTAACCTCCCTGCCAAAAAAATTCCTGAGGTTTGGGAAGGGGCTCCCATGGAAAGCCATTCTTAGGAAGCACACCAATGGCTGCTGGGGTGCAGAGGTGAAAGCCTGCACTTATTTCATCCTCCTATGAAAGAACAAAGAGTTGGAAATTATTCCTCACCACTGTTATTTATTATTTTAATGGTATATTTTATAATGTTATTGAGTGTTTAATATAATTATGATGTTACCAAGTCCCAGATTTTGGGGAAAGGCAAAATTTAAATGAAGACAGTAACAGCAATAATGGTAATAGCAACAACAACAACACAAGAGTTTTTGCACATTTTTCAATGAGTCTTCATATTTGGGGATGTTTTTTTGGCCAAAATTCATTCACTAAAAGAACCTTGGACTTTGCAGGGGGGGCAATATTTTAACAGAAAATCAGTATATTTTGTGCAGAAAACAATGTGTTTTGTGCCAAAGCATATTGATTTCTAGATGAAAATGCCTTGTTTTGTGCAAAAAAGAGGTTTTTTGCAAGTTAATTTTTTGTTCTGAAATGGGGGGGAAAACTCATGGAGTTAACCATTCTCTTGGCAGGGTGTTTGGTGTGTCAAGAACCTCTTTTTCATGAAGGAAAAGGGCATTTATGAGCACAGTAGGCCTTTGATATTCTTGGTTTGGTTCCAGGTTTGGTCTGATTCCAGGACCCCCTGTTGACACCAAAATCTGTTGATTCTCAAATCCCATTAAATACAATGACATAGTAAAATGTCAAATTCAAGGTTTGAGTTATATATATATATATAATGGCAAAATCAAGATTTGCTTATTTGCTTGCTTGCTTATTTATGGTATTTATAGCCCGGCTCTTCAGCCCTAAAGGCTATCAGAGCGGCTTTAATTATTATTTTTAATTAGATGGTTCCCTGCCCTCATGCTTACAAACTAAAAAGACACAACACAAAAGGAGAAGGGAATGGTGGTGGGGAAGGGGATTATTGGAATGTATACATTTTTGGAAAATTTTCAAACTGTGGAAAGTTGAATCCATGCATAAAATATCTGTGGAAACGGAGACTGCCTATACTCTTTTTACCCCTACTGTTGAATAAGCACGGCAGAGAGTATTACTGGATGTCCTAAAGATAACTTGGGCTGTGTAACATGTTAGTAAAACTTACATATGACAGCAATTGTGTAATTGTGTAGAAGGGAACTGGACTGGATACTCTCTTACAACTCTATGGTTCCACAAGAGAATTTTTTAACTTCTATTAATAAAACATGACACTAATTTTGAACACATTAATGGGAGAGATCCATGGAGACAATATGACAAAGGATGTGGGAACAGAAGTCCAATGTGCCAACCTGCACACTCTGCTGGAAGCAAATCTTGTGGAAACTCACAATGAGAATATATTTACCTGGAGCTCTAGCTTTTGTAAGAGGTTCCTGTCCCTCATCACAGCCACAAAGCTATTTAGAAATGTGCCACGTAGATTTTCAGATAAAAATGAAAACTGTATGCATTCCCGTTTAACTTCTGACTGTAGGTCTTCACTGACTTTCAAAAACACTGCAAACATAGATAAGGAAAGGAGGTTGAGAGAGGTCAGGGATGGATGCTGTGAACCCATTTAAGGAAGAGACACATCACAGGGCTGAGCTTTTGGATATTATTATTCCATGCTATTGAAAATATTGTATTTATGCCACCATGCAAACTCAACATAAAATGTTCACAGCACACAAGCACTAGGAGGTGTTTCACTGATAATTAAATTCCAGTTTTTACATAGTGTAGAGTCTTTGGAATTCATAATCTCTTCAGGAGTGATGGCTTGACATGATGTTTGTATTGACTAACTGTACTAAATTGCTAACTGTATTGACAAGGTCTCCAAGATGGCATCCTCAGAGGCAACTATGCCTAAGGATACCTCCCTTGGCATATGGTGAGCCTCTTGCCCCTCCTGATTGCTAACTTTGGTGAGAGAGAAAAAACAGACTGTAAACCTGGCATGCTCCAAAGTGAAGGTTAGCTTCCAGAGCCATCTTTCTTTTCAATAATGCTTTCGATTTGCATCATGAACTCTACTTCAATATGGCCTCTCTCCATCACTCCTCTTTTTCATATGACTTTGATAACACAAACAAAAACAGTGACAAGAGTATTATTTTTGGGACTGTGATCAGAGCCTATTAAATTTTGGTGGAACCAAAACCTCTTCTAGCATAGTTATGCTGCAATAGTGGTGGCAGGTGGGTAGGGTAGCTGAGAGGATGAAAAGCAGGAAATTCTATACTTTTCGCAGAATTAATGCATTTTGGCACTGTTGTAACAGTCATGGCTTCCTCCAATGGTATCCTGGAATTTGCTGTTTCTTCTGACACCAGAGCTCTCTGACAGAAAAGGCTAAATAGCTCACAAAACTACAGATCCCAGAGTTCCATAGCATAGAGACACAGCAGTTAAAGCGCTGTCAAACAGGAGTGCAGATGTAGCCTAGATATCTCTTCTCTGAATGTTCTTCAGAGCTAAGACACTATGGGAAAGGGAACTGTGCTTTTTCCAACAGGTTATTTCATAAACAGTGCCTTGACTCTGGGGACCAGCAAGACCAGGCATTAGAGAAATAGGTGGCCCTGGTAGGAGAGGACTGTTGGGTAGCTGGGGTTGCCAGCCACCATTTGTCATTGCTGCCACTTTCCATTCACACCAGAAGGTCCTTGATATCTTTCTTCATGAGCACAGAGAATGCCAAGACCCCTTCACAATGGTTCCCTGTGCAAACAGGCTGAGCCTATAGGATCTTGGCTATAAATTCTCCAAGATCAGCATTGATACTGGGAATGCTGGCTGGGGAGATTCCTGAAACTATCATCCAGCTCTGATTGTGACCCACTAGTTGAAGACCAGTGAGCAAAAAGATTTTAAATCTGTTGACATATGTAGTTTCTCCCCAGCCGTTTGTTACAAGAAGCCAATAGATGGACAAACCCTTCGGGAAGCTTTTAGTTTTGGCTCTAGAAGTCCTTTGGATTAATTGGGTTTGGGCACATCAAACTTTCTTAATTTTTTTTAATTAAATGTTATTAGAACTTGTCTTCTTTCAATTAAAATGAATACAAAAATGCATACAAAAACATATCACATCAGACTTTCAAAAAAGAAAATGTTCAGATGTGCTCCCCTTGGTGGAAATTGGCATGATACATACCTCAACTATTACCAATCATAGTTATTTGCCAAATGTGATGTTGATAACAATATATTTATTTTTCAAAAATCTGTCCCTTTCCTCAGAGTAGTGACAATGACAATCATCACTATCATCAACAATATTATGAAGAAGAAAACAAACTTCTAAAAATGAGTAAATATTAATAGAATACTGAAAACAAATTCAAAAAGTCTGCCTTAAGACTGAGAGCTCTTCCACACTGCACAACTGTAGCACTTTGATGCCACTTTAATTTCCATTGCTCCATCCTATGGAATCCAGAGTTCTATAGTTCTGCAAGCTATTTAGGATTCTCAGCCAGAGAGCATTAGTGGCTCACCAAACGAGAAATTGCCAGATTTCATGGGATGCAGCCATGACAGTTAAAGTGGTATCAAAGTACTATAATTGCATCTTGTGAGAGAGATCTGTCAGTGTAAAACACACTTCAGTCAGTAGTAACTATTGTAATGGGAGTGGGAAGCAAGACTCACTCCACTGAAAAATACAACTATAGAGATTTCTGTTTAAACTACAGCTGTACATACCTTACAGTTCAGAAATGACGAGGCAGAACCATCTTTGATCCTGGTGTACAATACAGCCTCATTTCTTTTTTCCCCCTGCTATCGTCCTTGAACTGAAATTGACTTTGTACACTTTTAGAGTACCACAAAATGTGCCAAGCACCCAAGGACCCCCTCCCAAATTGACTGGTGACTAGACAATGGCATATTTGCCACTTTCGGCTCTTTTAAATTTATCCCATCTCCACCTTAAGCCATTTTAAAAATCTTCACCACCATCATCACTACAACTACCACCACCAAGAGGTCTGATGAAAAAGAACTCTGATGTCAAGTAGAGACGCAAGGGGAAAAGGGGGGGAAAGATTTACCTGCATCAGCACGAAATGGGCATGGTTCTGAAATATAAAGTATTGGAAAGATTTTAGGGTAGGGGGAGAAAAAAATGAGAAGAGGTTCAGAAAAGAGAAGAAGTTCAAATTACTGTTGCATGTGGCTCCGTTTTCATTTCATTTCCAGCATAACAATGCCTCTCTAAGTGGTCTTTATATGCCCATTCTTTCCACACCTTGGCATCTAACATAATACATTTCTGTTTGTTAAGACGTGGCTGCAGTGCAATCCTAAACAGGTTTATGCAGAAGGCCTCTAATTTCAGTGGGACTTACACTCAAATAAGTGTCCACAGAACTGCAGCCTTGGGTTTAATTCCAAGCACACGTATTTGGGAGGAAGCATCACTGAACTCAATGGGATTTATATCTGAGAAAACGTATTTAGGATTGCACTGCTAGCACACTTGCTACGATTGAAAACACTTTGTCAGACAGGTTTTCAAGGTAAAGATTTGCATTCCTGAGAATTAATGCTTTAACTGCCATGGCCTGCTGCTATGGAATTCTGGGATTTGTAGTTTTGTGAGCAATTTACCCTTCTCTGTCAGAGAGCCCTGATGCCAATACAAACAATAAATCCCAGGATTCCATGGGATGGAATCATGGCAGTTAAAGCAGTGTCAAACTGCAAGCAGCCATACTTATAAATTTAGTCATAAATTGATAAACCACTCTCCGCTAAAGGATGCAGTCTGCACTTTGGAAGTGCTAACATAAAGCTCCAAATGTAGAGACCATGGGGTAAGTGCTGGTAAATCGCTGTTAAGGCGTTGAGGAAGCATGCATGTGTGAAAGCCTGGCGCACTTCCTAAACACCAGGGAATCGCTCCCCTTCAGCATCTCTGAATCGTTCAGGGAGAGGCAATTTCCTCTGAATGCAAAGTTTCTGTTCAGAGAAAATTGCCTCTCCCCAGACAATTCAGGGACTCTGGAACAGAGCTGACGACTCCCTGACATTTAAGAAGCGCACCAGGCTTTCACACATGCACACTTCCTCAATGTTTGTCACTCAATGGTGACATTTTGTTTTTAGATCAAATTAGGCTTTAAAGAGCTGCCTAGTATTCTAAGCAGATGCCCCATAGGGTCTCCTCTGGAAGCCTGGCTTCAGTGATTCCCATCTTTAGGTTAAAGGGTTTTTTTTTAATTTTTTAATAAGTCTTTATTAAATTATTTTAACATATATACAATGTTGCATATGCCCCATTCCCTACTCCCCCCTCCCTACTCCCGCACAGCTTGATAGAGTTTAGAATCAATACACTGTTTACACTTAATACCTAACATTCAGTATATGGGCTTTAATTACATTATTGACTTTGTTGTACTCCGTATTCCCTTTAACTTTCTCAAGTAGGATTTCCCAACCCAAATTCCAGGCTTCTACTTTCCTTTCTCTAGTATATTTTAATCTTCTATCTCTATTAATATCAAACAACAGGTTATCTGCCAAATACTTATCCACCTTGGTGAAGTTACAATTTTTTACTTTCATTCCATCCTGATGCTATCACAGCCTGTGTTGCTTTTAATTTATTCTTTATTGCTTTCTTTTCATTATTCTTCAGTCCCTTATTCTTCAAATTTAAAGTTGTGCAATTCTCTTTGCTCAAATGAACATCCTTGCCGATAATTTTATTAAGCTCTCTTATCACTCTCTCTCTCTCTCTCTCTTTAGATTAAGATGTGGCATCCAAATTTTGAAATGCCCTTTGGATTTAAACAAATATCTACAATGCTGGTTTTGGGCATCTACTGAAAGACTGACATTGGTCTCTCTGATCACACTGAGTTCAAAACCAACACACAATATTCAAATTTAGTGGCCACATCAACAAGGACTACAATTCAAATTTAAAAGATCCCTCCCCTGACTTATATGCCCTTTTATCCCCATTTGTGGTTGACAAAACCAGACTTTGGTGTTTTTTTAGGGAAAGTGAACCTTCAATGGCATATCATTTCAATTCTGGATCTTTACAGAACTCATCTGGGATTCACTCCATTGTGGACATTTGCTATAACACATATGCTACATCTTATTTAACAAATCTATACCCTATGTCAAGATTCACAGGTGCATAAACTAACTAGGAGGGCCTAAAACATTAACAGATTTTTTTAAATGATGTGCTTTAGACAGAGCGGTGGCACTTCTACTAATGTACAAATGATGTCCAGAAATATTATAAACAAATTTGCTAAACTTTGCTTACGAAATGTTCCTCGTTTATCCTCTGTATAGTAGGCAATACCTGAGGAAAATCAAAATAGTTTTCATAAATGGACTGAATATTGCAGTTTATTTCAAGATCCAATTTTGTGAACAAATATTGACAACAGCCTTTAAATTTGAAAATAACACCAAAGAAACAGAAACAGGTTCTGAACCATTATGCAGTTATATTCTATTAATGTATGAAAGATGTCAACAAATAAAATATTAAACAAATTTGCTAAATGTTGCTTACCAAAAGTTCCTCGTTTATCCTCTGCAGAGCAGGCAATATCTGAGAGAAAACAATTTTGATAAATGGAATGAATAAAGCAATTTATTTGAAGATTAACATTTGTAATGCCAATAGCCTTTAACTTTGGAAATGACACCAGGGGAGAATGTCATCCAAAAACAAGTTGTAATCCATTGTGTAGTTGCCATCTGTGAATCTGCGAATGATGTCCACAAATAAAACATTAAACACATTTGCTAAGCTTTTCTAAACTTTGCTTACCAAAAGTTACTTGCTTATCCTGTGTAGAGTGAGCAATACCTAAGGAAAAATAAAACCATTTTTATGAATCAAACGAATAATGCAGTTTATTTGAAGATAAACATTTGTGAACAACCGATGCCACTAGCCTTTAAATTTGGAAATGACACCAGGGCAGAGTGTCATCCAGATACAGGTTTGGATCCATTGTGCAGTTACCTGGGACTGTAAGCTAATACAAATGTTGGACTGAATTCTGAGTAGACTTTGTGATTGGGTATTTTAATATAATAAAGCATTTTATTAGATTACTGTATATACTCGACTATAAGTCGACCTCATGTATAAGTTGAGGGCAGGTTTTGGGGCCAAAATTATGGATTTTGATATGACTCGTGGATAAGTCAAGGGTAAAACTTAGGGACATGTAACAAACCTTGTAAAAGATGAAGCAAAGGAAAATGATACTAAAGAATTTACATAATTCTGGCAAGCATAACCATTTGTGCTCACCCTAAAAGCTGGATGGATGAGAGAGTAGAGATGGTTGGTGCATCTTTTAGGTGCTCTCAGGATGGACAAAGCATTTGCCTTTTGCCTCTCTACTCAGAAAAAGGAGGTGACTCTTCCCCCCCCCCCCCCCCGCTGCCTCTATACATATGAGTTGTACAGGGCTTACATTGACCCATAGATAAATCAACCCATGTTTTTGGAGTCAATTTTTTAACCAAATTTCTAGACTTTTACATGAGCATATATGGTACCTGATGATCCCTCTCTTAGTAGTAGTTTCTTGGCTCTGAATGCAAGGATGCTAGACTTTGGGATAATAATAGCTTTCCTACTATTTCTGGAACCCTAGAAAATCAAAGAAAAACTTGAATCAGTTACAAGGAATAAGGTGTCAATATGGATATTACTTGTTGCTTCTCTCATACTTAGTGAAAGGCTACAAGGACGTTAGGAACTCAGATCTGACCTTCAGCCTTATTTTGAGATAAGCTTCATAAAAGATGCTGCCTTCCATTTTGCTGGATTCATCAAACTGTGTCTCTTCCACAGTCACTACTGCCTCAGTCACCACATAAAGATTCTTTTGACACTCTTTTGATTGTTTAATGAACTCATGATCCATGTTGATTTTCCTAAAGCAGAAAAAAATGCATCCGTTATCCAGTATATATGCAAGAGAACAGATTGCAGTAATGTATATAACAGTCGTGTATATAATAGTAGTGTATATAACAATTTAAGGATCCTTAAATATAACAATTTAAGTGTCCTACTACTACTCCTTCTCCTCCTCATTTCAGTTTTACAATCTATCAGATTTTACTGACTGGAGTTCCAGAGCACCAATGATTTGTATTCTATTCAAGAATCTAGGAATCAATGAGGTAGTATTGTGATCCTGTCTATGCCAATTTCATTCACCTGTTTTGTCTGTCCAGTTGAAAAGGCCCCTGGAGCACCTATCAATACTGGAGCCATCATTGTTTTCTTTTCCCAAAGGTGCTTAATCTGTTTGTAGGTCTTGATATTTCATAGTCTTCTCTCTCTGTCTTCAGCTCAGCTTCCATATCGTACTACATCTTATAATTCAGGCTTTCTTTTTCTCAGCCAGTTATATCTGTCATATTATGTTCTAACTGTTTATCTTGCAGGACATTTACTCCACTATTTACACCACCTTTTTGAGGCTTGGGTTGCCTACCATTTCTTTGCGGTTGGTAAAACATATTTTTTGCACATATTCAAATGTACCATTGCAGCCACTTTATCACGACACTTCTTATAGTCTATCTGTGGATCTTTCTATATGAATAATAATTATTATTACTTTGAAGGCAACAAATATATCTCTGTTTCTTATATTTTCAATGTCTTTGCGGTTTATTCCATGCTGGTGTGGGAGACTTTTAATTACATTCCCTGACACCTTTACACTAAGGAGTTTATCATATGAAGCTACCAAAGCATTACTACAGCAGAATAGTAGTGTCTGGGGCCAAACCTTATCACACAACACCATGTAGCTGCTTTCTCTTCTATCCATTCCTAGAGCGTTCCTTTTTATTAATGGGCAAAATCTGTTAATGTCTCCCATTCACACTGGTTTTCCACTATTGATTTATGTATGATAAGTTCCTCCTGTAACAGTTCCAATATGGTAGTTTTGTGATGCAAGCAGTAGTCACATGGTTCAAGTGGGTGTATTTATGCTCCCCCTCTTTCCCTCCTTCTCATTTTCCCCAAACAGACTGGTTTTCTTTTTTCCCGCTAAATTTTTTTTTCTTTATTTTTTTTTACTTAACTAATTGCTTTGACTGAGCAATTGAGAAAAAACAGACTGAAAGGCATGCTGGGAAGAGCACCGGGCAGGAAGACAGAGTTATGAATGCTGGCTTGCAGCAGACAGAGCCAAGGACAGCAGCAGCACCATGGCATTTTTTGAAAGCTGTGGAAAAAATGACTGTCCCTAAACCAGTAAGTTTGCATTTCTGATACTAACACAATTGTGGCATCCTAGCAGTCTGGTGTGATAAAGCTTAGAGAAAACCATATAAAATAAATTGACCTTTGCTCTTGAAATTGGAAATCAAATCTACCTGACCTTGGGATCAGATCAAACCTGAGTGGAAAACTGCTACACAGAATGAAACAGGTACAACGTACAGTATACCTGTTACAAGTACAATGATGCAAGATACTGAGTTTGGACAGGGCATAAGATCAGTATTCATACTCACGCCTCCTTTGTCATAGCATCAAGGAATGTGGGGGGCACTTTTATCTTTTGCACCTTCGCAGTCCTCACACGAGACACACTGGTAATGCCTTTTATTTCCATGCTGGTATTAAGTCCACCTATATCTCCTTCCAGTGTTCCATCAACCTGGTCCACAATGGTAACTGGGTCTCTGTTATCTGGGAATGAAAATGGATAAAACATGGGAGTGAAAAAGACCATTGTTAAACAAATGTAACGAGACAATCAGGACATCTTTTTAAATGAAGGGCAGGGAAATGGCAAAAGAAATATAAAAGGGTGATGGCTATACCAGTATGGTGTAATGGTTTGAGTACAGGACTTGGACTCAGGAGATTTGATTCCCAGTTCATCTATGGAAACCCATTGTGTGACTTAGCCACACAAAAAAACCATGACAGGTTTGCCTTATGGTGGCCATAAGGCAGAAACAACTTGAAGGCACACTACAGCTATACCAGATCAGATAACAGTAGTACACCAGAGATTTAAGGCATGGTCTTTTGCAGCTCTAAGTGAAAATGCTGGGGACAGAAGCTGAGACTGAACATAACTGGTGAGGAAATGAGAGAGGACCTTCTTGGTTGCTGGCCCTAGCTTTGGAACTCCTTTTCCAGGGAGGCCAAAATGGGTCTCCTTCATCTGTCAGCAGGGAAATACCGTACTTTTTTATTCCAACAGGCTCTGAAAACTGAAATTTTTAAAGAAAGGGTTTTTAAGAGTTTGCAGTGTTGTTTTAATGGTACTATTTTAAAACAGCCTTTTATTTTTCTAATTGTATTATTTAAATTGTTTTAATATTGCTAACAGTTTGATTCCTTTTGAATGTTGAACTTTTGTTTGTTTTTAGTTATATTGTATTCATTTTAATGATAAGCGACCTTAAGCCCACATTTTGGGGGAAACCAGAGTACAAATAAATATAGCAATAATAATAGTTGTTGTTGTGTGCATTCAATATAAATCAAGAATAAAGAAACACAAAAGGAGCAAGGAGAAGAAGGAAGTCTTGTTGTCTGCTGGTACAATGATTTATCAAACTGATAGCCACAATTGGCCTTTATCTATCATAGTCCCATCCTTACAGAATACTCTTCCATGGAATATGTGCATTGTTCCCTTCTTGAGTGTTTTTAAGGATTCCTCTAGATGGGGCAAGTGTGTGGGAAGACTGAAGTACAGTATTTGCTGCTATAGTCCTTGGTTGTATGTGCATGTGTGTATGTGTATTTTTGTTTTAATATCCAAACTACATTTTTGACCACTTCTGGCACGAACTACAACATTTTATTCCCATCCTTGTGTGGATTTCTTCTTAATTCTAAGCCATATTGAGATTAAAATATCTCCTATTTTCCTCCTCTCCCTCTTTTAATAAGTTTTGACATTATAGTGTTGTAGAGCTTCAATGAAATGGCACTATTGCATTATATGACTATAACGCTAAGGAAATTTTTTTGAAGACAGAGAGAAAGAGAGAAATGCCCTTCAAACCACAGGGCTACTTGAGAACTGAGAATAAGATATATTAAATCAGGGATAGAACATATAATATTTTACATGCAAAGGGTCCCAGGTTCAACCTCTACTATCTTCAAATAGGGCTGGGGAAAATTCCGACCTGAAGATCCACTGCCCACTAGTAGACACTGAGATAATACTGAGACGGAAGAGTGACTTGCCTTTGTATAAGGCAGCTTGCTATTAATTTTGCATCTCCAACAAACAGACAAACACAACTGAAATGAATGTAAATAAGGCTTGGCATCTAACTGCATGGTAATAAAATGTTTGCCTGATGAAAATATTTTGGGTTCTTCTATTTCAAAACAAACTCTGGACCAAATAAAACTGAATCATGTAGCCTGTCCAGGGTTATGCCAAGCCAACTGAGTGTTTCCTGCATGATGTTGCATAATTTGGTGACATTTCTATTTACAGGATCTATTGGGCAAGTCTCCTGCAAGATGATGCACGATTGATTTTGAAAGATTCATTGGTCAGGCTTCCTACATGATGTTGCATGATTTTGTAATCTCTCTATTTTGCAGGATTTGTTGCAGTCTTCCTAATCATGGGAGGATCAAGGACACTGAACACCTAACCTCCATGTAATGTAATGTTATGTATCTTGCTCTCAGCCTTATAGGATTTAGCAAGCATTGCCCATGCTTTTGAGGGTATATTTTGAAGACACAAGGATTAGAAACTTGGACTAAGTACAGTCGCCCCTCCATTCTGGCAGACTTGAGATCCACGGTCTTGAATATTCATGAAGAGGTGACCTTGCGCTCGCAGGCATGTACCCCATTCAAACCTGTGGGGTTTGAATATTAGCAAGGCTCCGTCTTCCTGGGGGGGGGGAGAGTCTGGAACAACTCCCCTGCAAAAATGGAAGACCGACTGTATACTTAAAATCACCCAGGAAACTGCACTTTGCACCTTGAGTTCCATTCAGATTTTTCTGGTTCCTGCCAAGCCACTGTGGCATGCATAGAGCTTTGTAAAGCATGGATGGGAATTATATACCGCTCGAGATGTTTTTGGACTACAATTCCTAACATTCTTCACCATTGTCTAGGCTGACCAAAAATGCTGGACCTTGTAGTCCAACAACCTGTGGAGAGTTGCATGCGTCCCTCCCCTGCTTTAAAAAATGATTTCATGGAGAATAAGGCTATCAGTGTCTACTAGACATGATACTGTATACTACCACCAGCATCAGAGGCAGACCTTCTCTTAACACCAGCTGTTGTAAAATACAAACAGGAGGATGCTGTTGTACTTATATCCAGTTTGTGGACAGGGCCACTGGGAGGTGGTTTGAGTCTTGTCGAAAATATATTTTCCCTTTCCCCAGGAATCCTCTCCAACTAAAAATCTTTACTCAGAAATACTTGGTTCATGGCACAAGTTCACAGGCTGTTGCTCAGAACTGTACATGCCCTGAACGATACATTATAAATGTAATGTAATTAAGAACAGGATATGATTATATTGTAATGTAATTCTATTGTATTGTATATTACAATATAATCATATCCTGTTCTTAAAATGTAGTTAGTGGTTCTTAGGTTGATTAGAGTCTATATTAATTGCCAACTAACAGAATTTTGTATCTCATTTAATGTAGTTGAAATTCACCGATTTTACAATGGATGTCAAAACACAATTGACAAAAAATGATACTGCTGAGAAAGATGAAAACATATGCACTCCAAGACCCCTTCTCAACTGCCAGGCCCTGGTAATTTGTACAGGCTTTTACCCACCCCTTGTTGTCCTTGCTACATATGTAATATGTTGTGTAGTTAAACGCATTATGCAGTTAGCTGAAAGAAAATCTTCCCTTTTCGCAAATGAATGAATGAATAAAATGAGGAGGGCACATAATATTGAACAAGAAAAGTCTTTGGACTTATCCAACACAACCCTTATGTTCTCATAACTGAATCATTGAGGTTACCTAGTTTTGCAGCATGGCCTCCTGAAAGAAGCACATCTGTTAGCCGGTATTCAGTTTTCTGAAAACGGCTGTTCTTCCACAACCGATGTCTTTTCTTCTTCTCGTGAAGTAGGCAAAGAGGTTGATAGTGATCTTGGTCTATAATGCTGCATACTGGGAACAACTCTTCTTGTGGGTCCAGTAATTTTGCCAAAGATTTGGTTGCCTTATGGAATGGCATTTCAGGGGGATAATTTTGAACTAAAAGGGAGAAGCAACAAGAAAGGGAACAACATTATGAACTGCAATGCACTGTGCAACTGGCAGAAAGATAACGTCTTCTTTTGCAAACAGTAATTCCTTCCTGTCTTGAAACCAGTTTAAGGAAAATAGTTTGCCCTTTCTGCATCTCATAATACAATTATACAATGAATATAATTATCACCCAAAGGTGGACAAAAGTTCATACGGCCTGATTTAGAAAGACAGGTTTACGGGGGCTTCTTGCTATCCTTTATAATTGATGTTAATACTGGCTTCATAAAATTTAGTTGCTGTTGCTATGTGCCTTCAAGGCAATTCTGACTTGTGGTGCCCCTATCAAAACCTAACAGATTTTGAAGTGAATTTTTAATTAGAAGGAACTTTCCTTTTGTCTTTATTTTCTGACATCCTGCATTAGCCCATCAGCAAAAAGTCACCCATCTTTTCATGATTCTATTCCAATTTGGCAACTATATTTCATCTTCAGTGATACCAGTGGCGTCCCTAGGGTTGGTGTCATCCCCCCCATTGCCCTCCTCCTCCCATTTCACACCATACAGAATCCTTAGTAATGCACTAATGTTACTCATAAATCATAATTCCCATATACCACTGAATGTCATTGTAATAGTTGTGAAATAAACAACCAGCAAAATTAAAATTACACCTTCAAATTGCAATACAATATGCACAACTTAAATGTATTTATATATACATAGTGAAGATTTGGTTAAAATGTGCTGCTGTTGAGGAAAAATTGAAAAGAATTTAAAAATTAATTTAAAAATAAATTTCTTAAAATTTACATTTAAAAAATTGAAATTTGAAATTTTAATTTAAAAAAACCCGAGGCCTCTCCTTTCTCCTCCCACTGAGCTTCACCCCACTCCCACCATCTCTTAAAGCATTTTAAAGGAAAGCAGGTGAATGCCACAGCCCCTTTGTGCCAAAAGGTAGGTTTTTGAGAAACAGTGGTGTCACACACACCCTTATATATAGTGTCACCTGGTGCGGTCTGCACCCCCCGCACTCCCCTAGTGACACCACTCAGTAACACATGCATCTCAGCCCAGTGGGTTCATCATAGTTGCAAAATTTTCATGGTGTCTGTGAACCAAAGTTTTCCTGAACCAGTCTTTGAGCGCTAGAAATGGTCAGTCTTTAGGCCTTCAGCTGCTTTTCCCTTGCTTCTGCCAGTCCAAGACATGCAAAGAATATACAGTCACCCCTCCTTTTTCATGGGTGATCCATTCCGGACTATCTCATGAAAATGGAGTTTGGCATATATTCAAATCCTAATGGGCTGCAGCCACGCACCCCATTCATTCTCTCCCCTTTGGGGGGGGGGGCATAATCCTAGCTAAATCGTGCAACTGCGTAGAAAATTTTCAGATGATGTCACGCTCATCCAGGACTTATCCTGGGAAGAACCAGGAATGCTCTGGCAACAAACCATTCACGGGGAAGTCCTGTGAATGGCTTCTCAATAGTATGATTGAAGTGCGATTGCGAGAGTGTGAAAGTTAATAATGCTTCATTCGTGCTGTTGCGGAAGCTATCCGTTATCTTTGCCAGGATTCATTTTTCAGTGGAGTTCAGTCTTCTTTTGAGGTATGGCACAATTTTGTTTACAATGGATTAAAACAATGTGGGGAATAATAAATTGCATTTTGTTGTCTTTTCTTCTGTATGGAATGGAAACATAATTTCAAGACATGAGCGCAAAACAGTGTATGCGCAAGATGATCAATTCCAATATACTGACGATTCATTCATGGATGTGTAAGAAACATGATCATGATATTATATGGTAATGTCAAAATAATCACATGATTGCATGACTGTGTGAAAATATCAAGTGCTATAGTGCTACTGCTGTATTAACTTTCATTACCGTGATTATTGCTGAATTGGCCCTAGTGTGATAATCTCCTGAGACATCTGTCTCACTGGGGAGGTCGGTTACAGACTGAGCAGAGGTCAGATTCTCAACTCCCATCAGCATTCACCATCCACAAATCCCATAATTCCACAGATTTGAGCCATGGCAGTTAAAGTGGTATCAAACCGGATTATTTCTGCAGTGTGGATGCAGCCTACGTCTACTTCCTTATTAGATCTCCATCTGAGGCTTTGCTCTAGTGCAACAACAAAATAGAGGCTCATTCCCACTTACATTTAAACTGGTTTGCGATTTGCCTTCGCTCCGTGTCAATGAATCAATTCCAAAAGGTCTGTTGTTCCCACTATGAACATGGACTTTTTAATGATCCTCTTGTAATCACTTCTTTTTGTGAATGATTGTCATCCCCACTAGTTCAAAATGCATGTCAAGCATCTGCGCATCATCAGTGACGTGAGTGACAACCTACCTTGGAAACTATATTTTTTAAAAAAATTGATAGAAGATTCAATTCATTGGTTTTACAACTACTTGCCTCACTGATTGCAAGTAGTTGCAAAACCAATGAATCAGATCTTCTATCGATTTATTTGTTTAAAAAATCATGCACCCGGCCATAGGTCATACCACAAGAACAAAGACAGTGCTGAGAGGAGCGGATGGTGGATCTACCAAAAACCGAGCAGGGATGGTAAACACCCCTCTGCAACTAGTCTCTCCCCTCCAGAATGATGTGATTCAGATCCATCACTCCCACTTGTTGAACATACTCCAGAATCGATTCTTTTCAAAAGAACCGCCATAGGACTAGTGTCAGGAAAGAACTTTTTTTTGCATTTGCCTCACTTCATCATGACTGAAACTGATCATGATAGGATCAGAACCGGTTTCAAATTTGAATGATGGTCATATAACCCGATCAGCAATTTGCTTTAAATCATCGTCGTAACACAGCCTACGCTTCCCAGAATTCCATAGCATTGAGCCATGGCAGTTAAAGCAGTGTCAAACCAGATTATTTCTGCAGTGCAGAGAAGCTTTCCAGAGGATGGAAAAAGCAAAGCAGCTGCTCGCAGTTGCAACCTTATTTATAACAATAAAGATTTCTAAAGCATTCTTACCTCTCTTGCTCCCAAAGATCTGTCAGATTTGGTTCCTGGACATTAGCCAATGGGGCCTAAAAAGGGGTCTTCTCTTCAAGTCTTTGGTAGTTTTCTCAACCCTTCTGTTTCAAAACAGAGCACGAAGAAGGAAATCCGTTCTTGTCGTAACTGGGATTCCTATTCTAGTTGCAACACAATGGCTATCGGTGGTATGTGTCTAGTTTCATTTTCCTTTAAAGGGGCTGAAGAGGAAAATTCATCCTCTTTCCAGGAAAAGCATTTCTTTTTTTGGAAGACTTTGAGCCATCCAGTTGTTGCCAAGAGCTCGGGACAGAAAGGTGAATATTTTTGCAATTGCATTGGGAAAGGACATTTCATCAAGTTTTATTCTATTTCTGAGAATCAGTGTGGTGCAATGATTTGGATGCTGGACTCTGGAGACCAGGGTTCAAATCCCACTGGGTGACTTTGGGAAAGTCACACTGTCAACCTCAGATGAAGGCAAAAGCAAAAAAAAACAAAACCCTCTGAACAAAGCATACCAACAACAACAATTCTAACTGAGGGTTGGGGTCCCCCCCCGATTCATCAGGTGTTGAGACAGGAGGAAAAAAACAAGCCAGCCACTATGCAAGGATAGAATCCTATATGTCTAGCATTCTGCCACTCATATCACTCACGCTGTCACTTCACTCCCCTGCAATTTGTCCCTCCTTTGCTTCTTGCACTCCACTGCTTGCACCACTCAATTTTCCTTACCTCTAACTCTTGCCTTCCCTTATCCCTCATCCCATTTTTGCAATGCATCTCTCTCTCTCTGCCTTATTGGACTTTGCTACCTGCACCACTCAGGGGATGTTCCCACTAGGGGAAACCCTGCGTTCTGAATCGAATCCAAGGAGTGGCGTTCATATTAGGATCCGATTTAAACCTAGAGCAACCCGCAATCGTCCCCACTACAAATCGAATCGTAGAGCGGGATAAAAATTTGAATCGAGTTTTCATCTTTTAACATGCGTTAAAAAAACACTAGGGTCTGACCTACGTTTTTCCATTGATTCAAGTTAGGAACCGGAGTATTTAAATAGGAACGACAGCCTTTGAATAGGGTTGGATGGATAGGAGGAGCGGACTGCGGTGGGCGCTGTCCTTGGGGGAGTTGCCCTTTCTGTCCCCATCCGTCGTGGCTGTCGCCATTTTTGCTTCCCTCACCCCTTTGTTCGCTGTGGTCTTTCAATAAGAGATAAGGATTATTTTTATTTTTTATTTTAATGGTTTACAGGCGCTTAATCTCTTCAGCGCTTTAAGCGCCTGAAGTCCCGGCTGCTCAAGCGCCTGCATCTGCAAAGGACTACAAGGCTTCTCCCGGTGGATTGCAACCTCCCCTCTGTGTGGGGAGAGCCCATTTCTAACGGAGGAGAGGCAGGAAGGGAAGCCTCCTCTCAAAGAGGCATTCCCTGCCCGCTTGGGCTCTGATCTCACCCAGGAAGGGAAGGGAAGGCTCCTCGCAAGGAGGCATCTGATCTCGCCCAGACAGGGAAGGGCTCTGATCAATTGGGGGGGGGGGGATAGAGCCTTTCTCCCTCTCTTTCTCAAACTTCAAACAGAATCTGCCTTCTCTTCCAACCCTGGAAAGAGAGGTCTTTGGGAAGAGTGCTCCCTCCCTGCTTTGGAAAGAGCTTGGGTTTCCTACTAAATTTGCTTTGCCAGAAGCCTCCCCCATTGATCTGTGGGCTCTGTGAAGGGATTCTCCCGACTGTCTTGGGCACATGAGAGGGGATGCTGCCCTGGAAAACTATCCCATAGTTCCTCTGGAAGAGCTTGGGTTTCCTACTAAATTCGCTTTGCCAGAAGCCTCCCCATTGATCTGTGGGCTCTGTGAAGGGTTCTCCCTGCTGTCTTGGGAGACTGGAGGGGATGCTGCCCTGGAAAACCTATCCCAATGTTCCTCTGGAAAGAGCTTGGGTTTCCTACTAAATTCGGAGGGAAAATGTTATAAGGCTGACAGCGCTTATGACGTTTGTCGTTTTAAGGCGCTTGATTGGTTCATTTTTTAAAAAAACCACCAAAAATACATCATTTCACAAACGGTCAGAAATGGAAACGCTGATGAAAGTTAAATCACTTCCAATAATCCGGGTGTTAACGTACGTCATTCTGACGTACTATTGTTGACAGCTCCCAATAAGGTATGGAAGAGAAGAAGAATCACTTTATTTAAACACCGTTTCATGCCAAGTAGGAACGCTTGCAGGTAAAAACTTCGATTTAATAACCAGATGGGAACGAAGATAAACGCGTTTCGGAACGCGAGATAACACCAGGGTTATTTTGAATCGGTTTTATTAAAACGTTGTATTTTTAATCGTTTCAAATATTAAGTGGGAACACCCCCTCACTCCTTTGTGCCCAAGAGGCAGAGGCAAACTTGCTTCTTGCAGGACAATTGGACCGAACCTATGTATTTTACCCCAAATCTCAGTGCCTACACACGTACAGACTTACTTTTAAAAAAAAGGTTGATATATAATCCATATAATGGTCCAACCAATGGCATCACTAACGTTGGCGTCACCCGGTGCACACTAACCCATGGTGTCTCTCTCTCTCACATGCACACAAACACACACGCGCATTAACCTCATTCCGTACCATGCCCTAACAGAATCCTTAGTAATGTTTTTGTACCATGTACAGACGACCCTCCTTATCCACTGATTTTTTATCCACCGATTCGAGCATCCACGGCTTTAAATATTCCAAAAAGTATAAATTCCAAATAGCAAATCTTGATTTTCCATTTTATATAAGGACACCATTTTATTCTGCCATTATATTTAATGAGACTTCAGCATCCATGAGTTTGTTATCCACGGGGGAGGGGTGAAGGGGGTGTCCTGGAACCAAACCCCAACAGATAACAAGGGCCCATGTATTACTCATGTAATGGTATTCGTTGTGATCTAACTACTAGCAAAATTAAAATTAACCTTTTTAAAACTATACATACAGATACAGTCGAAATGTATTCATATTAAATAAGGCCCTGTACAGAACTGTCAGCGCAACTGCTGGGGTCTAACAACCACTGTCAGCAAACTCAAACGAGTCCTGGGGTTAATCAGACCCTTGGAGCAGAGCTGGCAATTTTCCAGAAGCAGAAGCGTGGCTCCAAAGTCCAATTTGGGATGACCAGAACTGGATGTCTTCCTGGACTGCAGCAATGCAGGAACCTCCGGAACACTAGCAAACCGATGCTATAGCTTCTTCTGATAAACTACCAGAGAAACAAAGTCCCCCAAGTGCTCTTTATTCACAGTGCTTTTATACAAATCCAGATCTCTAAAACTCCAACCATACCATCCAACTCCTTCTACAAACCCACAAGCTATACCATGCAACCCCTGGGTTTATATAGTCTCCAGACCATGTGTGTCTCTCAAACCCAGTGGTTCAGGTATGTAACTATGTCATGTGTCTCCTGTGCATCCAGACACAAGTCACAAGTAATGTGTACTGGGCATTAAAGTGTCTTGAGACAATGAGCATCAGATGATCAGCCTTGTCCTTCTGCTGAATGCATGACACAAACACCAACCATCACAGCATTTCCCTGGTTTGCTGTGTTTTAGCCCTTCAAATCCCTGACACAGACCGGTCTGAAGGCCAGCCTGGGGGCAGAGTCAGGGCATCACGTCCAGATGATGCACACCCTGTCTCCGTCCCAGGGTGCCCTGATGCCATGTGCCGTTAACAGTGTGTGGCATCATGGTGCTCTTCCGGTGTGTGTCCATATGATACAGCATGAAAGGAGCACCATATAGCAGCATCACTGCGACTCTGCCGTCTTTTTGAGGGCGCAAAAAGGAGCCGCTCTTTTAGCACCTCCTTTGGCGCCCTTGAAAGGCCAGATTGGGGCTGTGACATGAGGTTGCCGCCGCCCCTTCAGGGTGGTTTGTCGAGCTCCATAGTCTCATGTGGTTAAAGTTAAAATTTGGTAAGTGCCATGTTTTTAAAGAAAATATTAAGAGTAAACAAAAAATTAAAACCCCAAGCCCTCTCTTCTCTGCCCACTGAGCCTCACTCCATTCATACCTTCCTTTCCCACTTAGCTCTGTGGTTTTAAAGAGATGCAGGTGTACATTACAACCCCTCTCTGCCAAAAGGCAGACATTTGGGGAGCAGTGGTATCACCTCCTTTTGGGTTTCACCTACTGTAGCCCCACACCACTGACCTTCCTAATAATGCCCCTGGCTGGAACCCAGGTAAAACCCAACTCACCAGGTGGCTGGCAAACCTCTATGTATATCACCTTCAAAGGAGTTTATCAACAGGAGGAATTTCTCTTAATTTCGAATGAAAAGAAAGTGGGCCCAGAATGAATTCACATGAATTTGCTAGTTCAGCGAATTCATGTTCGAACCGACTTCCCATTGCCCAAAATAGCTTGCCGTTGCCTAAATTGTTGTGATCACCTCTCAGCAATAACATGAAACCCCATGATTGTGTTTGGACTGACCTCCCATTGTCCGAAATTGCGTGTGGCAGTCTATCATGCAATATGTTAAACCCCATGATTGCATTTGGATTGCCATTGAATTATACCTCAATTTCCCTTGTCTGTAACGTCCAGAGTCACATCATCCTGTTCTCCTAACATTAAAAAGAAAGGATTTGGAGGCTAAAAAAGCTCAGAGCAACAAACTGTTTTTGGCATCACTCCAAGTGTTCTAGTGACCTAGGGCATTCTACACTGTAAAATCAGTTGGACACCACTAAGTGCTGTAGCTCCATTCTATGGAATTCTGGATTGTAGTTGTTCAAAGTCTTGCCTTCTCTGCCAGAGTCTGGTACCTCACAAAACCACAAGTGCCCGGATTCTGTAGGATGGAATTTAAAGTGGTGTCAAATTGCATTATTTCTATAGTGTAGATGCACTCCTAGATCTTTCCTTAATGCTCTGTTCATTGTATGTGGCTTTGTATACAAGATAGGATCAAGAAGAGTACTGTATCTAAATGCATATAACAAGGGTTCAGTTAGCTACTCTCTACTGCTCTGGCCTTTTCCCTTTCTATTGTTTACTTTCATTTCATGTCCTATCCTGATTTTAAACTTTCCTCCATTTCAAAAGCCACTTGGGGCTCTTTATGGGGAGGATTTGGTGCTGTTCATATACTTCTTACTTCACAGCTGGGAAGGCATAAGGATTCAGCACATGGTCAGAATTTACACCCTGCTTTCCAGAGGATGAAAAGGAAAAAAGTCCACAGCCGGGCTCCAAATTTGTAGGTTTGTGAAAGAAGCAGCTTTCGCAACCAAAGGATTAGCCCTTAGACAGCATATCTCTTGGCTAATCTTGGGTAGCACAGAGCCTTGAGAAATTCTAACATTGCAAACAGGCACTGACAGCTGGTATAAAGCATTTAGGAGAAGATATTGTCCTATCCACTTAGTTAAAGATTGAGTGCTTAGCTTTAAGGAAACAGCTTGGAAGCTTGGAACACCTCTAAGACTAACAACAAGAAGAATACATTTATTTCTTACCCACTTCTCAAGGCTCAAAGTGGGGTCCACAGTAGATTAAAACCATGTAAACAGTAGGTTAAAACACATAGCATAGGACACATTAAAATAATCCAATAACCAATTTAAAAATCATAGATTAAAATCAACTGGGTAGGCCTCTGGAAGAGATAGGTCTGTATACCATTCTAGTCAGAAGCATTTTAGCTGTCAAATCTCTCCAGCAACCCATTTCACAGTCTAGGAAAAAGGTCCTCTGGCTAGCAGTGTCCACTCTAGTCCTGGCGTTAGTAGTAAATATATGGGGAAGTTGTAGGGGAGGAATAGACCAAACAGATAATGAAAGAGTGTTTCTGACCATGTGTAAAAAAAACAAAAACCTGTAAACCATTAAAATAAAAAATAAAAAAAAATCCTTATCCTTATCGAAGACCACCGCAGGGAAGGGAAGCAGGTGAGGGAAGCAAAGATGGCGATGGCCACGACGGATGGGACAAAAAGGGCAACTCCCCAAGCCACGCCCATCGTACTCGCCTCCCATCCAGCTAACAACCGATTTCAAAGGCTGATCGTTCCTATTTAAATGCTCCAATTCCTATCCCGAATCAAGGAAAAAATGTAGGTTGACCCTTCTATTTTTTTAACCCGCGTTAAATGACAATAATGCGATTCAAATTATAAACATCTTGCGATTCGATTTTAAGTGGGAATGTTGCGGGTTACTCTAGAACTGTTCTAGAGTTAATTCAGTTTCCAATAGGAACACCTCGCTTGATCGATTGAATCCGCGGCATCAGCAGTGAGAATCACCCCTAACAGAGCTAACAGTAATGATGAAATCTCAACTTTGGTGAGTTTGTTTATATATATTGTTGTGTCCCTGAAGTCATTTCAGATTTACAGAGACCCAAGTGAACCTATCATGGGTTTTCTGGGGCTGAGAGGGTACATGACTTGCCCCAAGTCAGCCAGTTGGTTTCCATAGCCGATGGAGAATCAAAATGTAAGCTGACAGGCGATGTGAAAGCAAACATGCAACTGCAAGGCCCAATTTTACCCATTGGGACCAGGGTAAAGTGTAGTGGTTTGCATGTTGATTGGACTCTGAGAGACCAGGGTTTCAATCCCTGCTCAGCCATGGAAGCCTAGGCTTGGGATTTGGCCCATTATATTCTCTAAGCCTCAAAGGAAGGCAACAGCAAATCCTTTCTGAATAAATCCTGCCAGTAAACCACGTGATAGATTCACAATAAGGTGCCTTAAATCAGAAGCAACTTGAAAGCTGCATTTAACTTAGCGTGTGTGCCTGTTCCTTCAAGTCGCCTGTCAACTTGGTCTGGGGGTTTTCTTGGCAAATTTGTTCTCATCTGAGGTTGACAGAGTAGTAAACTTGCCAAACTCACCCAGTGGGTTTCCACGGCTGAGGGGGGATTCAAACCAGAGTCTAATCCACACCGAAAACCACTACGCCACGGTGGCTCTCAAAACTGGAATAAAACTTGATGCTATTTCCTTTTCCAAGGTAGTTGTGCAGAGATTTGCATTTCACTTTACTAGCTGCTGGCCACGGATGGGTCAAAGGGGGCAATAAGAAATTTGCATTGTTTTCCCAGCAAGGGGATGAATTGTCCCCTTTAGCTGCTGCTATAAGAAAACAGAACTAAATGCACACACACAATTCCTCTTCTTGTTGCAACCGGCTGGCCAATTGGCCATAATAAGTTATTATTATTATTCTGTTGCAACAGAAGTTAAAAGGGGTCTCTTTCCACATGTCCGTTTTTAAAAGGAGATGTTGAAACTGTAAAGATGAGAAGGGCTTTAAAACCCATCATTTAAGTGAAGGACCAAAC
>NC_056527.1:87656763-87669381 GCF_019175285.1 Sceloporus undulatus | reverse complement strand
GCATTAAAGGAAAGAGAGAAGGAGAGAGAGAGTGATAATGGCAGTTACTCATAGGACTTTGTGGCAAGATCAAATGATGTTCGTCTGTAACAGAGATCTGTTTATAAAATTGTGGCAAGTGCCTGTTTAATTTGGGCTCTGATGGAGGTGAAGAGTAGGGGCTCTTTCACACTACACAGTTGGAACACCATGGTTCCACTTTAACTGCTATGGCAACATCCTATGGAATCCTATGGTTTATACCTCAGTGAGGCTCCAGAGCAATCTGGCTAATTCTAATGTTCCTCCCTAAACTTCGAATCACAGGATTCTATAGGATGCTGCCATGTCAATTAAATCAGAATCATAGAGTTATAGAGCCGAAGATAAAATGGGGAGGTTCAGTGCTGGCCTTGAATATTTTGTATATAAAAATAAAAAACATAAAATCATAAAGTTGTAAAAGACCACCAGCGCCATCCAGTCCAACTCCCTGCCATGCGGGGGGGGGGGGGGGGGGGCCCAAGCAAAGCACTCTCAACAGATGGCCATACAGCCTCTGTTTAAAATCCTACAAAGGAAGAGACTCCACCACACTCCAAGGCAACCCTTCCCACTTTCAAACAGCCCTTGCTGTCAAGATGTTCTTCCCAATATTTAGGTGAAATGTCTTTTCCTGTAGTTTGAATCCATTGCTCTGGGTCCTATTCTCTGGAGCAGCAGAAAACAAGCTTGCTCTGTCTTTTAATATGACTTCATTCCAAATATTTTAACATGCCATCTTTTGATCTTCTCTTCTCCAGGTTAAACATACCCAGCGCATGGAGTTTTCCATTTTGGTCACCCTCTTCTGGACACATTCTAGCTTGTCAATATCCTTCTTGTGGATATTGCAGTGACCAGAACTGGACACAGTATTCCAGGTGAGCTCTGACCAAAGCTGAATATTGTGGTACAATTAATTCCTTTGATCTGGGCACTATACTCCTATTGATGCAGCCTAGAATCGCATTGACTTTTTTTAGCTGCTGCATCACACTGTTGACTCATGTGCAGGCTGTGGTTTAGTAGGGCTCCTAGATCCCTTTCCCATGTACTGTTGTCAAGCCAATCTGTGCATTTCATTTTCCCCTTCCCAAGTACATCTTACATTTATCCCTCTTTCGTTCGTTTTGGCCCAGCTCTCTAAATCTGTTATGGTCATTTTGAATTTTGATCTTGTTATCTGGAGTACTGACTTCTGACATGGTGTCATCTGCAAATTTGATAAGCCTATCATCTATTCCCTCACCCAAATAGAAACCCTTTAGATCTCAAATAGCGTCAGTGTAGGCCATTATGGAACTTCCTTCCCCAGGAGGTCTGGTTGGCTCCCTCCCTGCTGCCTTTCCACCAGCTGGTAAAGACCTTTTTATATAAGAAGGCATTTGGTTTTTAGTTTTTTTGTAAAAGATATGGCTTTTAATTTTTATTTTTAATTTATTACGTTTTAACAGTCCTTTAAAGCCATTTTTAACGTGAATGGGACATAACCCTCTTACAAAGCTACTCAGTACATATGTTCCTCAGTGTGAGTTATCCACAAGATTGCTTCCACATTTGCAGTTGGCACATGGACTTCTGTTCCAAATACTTTGTAAATCGTCGCCATTGATCTTCTCCCATTAATGTGTTAAAAAATTTATGTCAATGTTGTATTAATAGAATTAAAAAATCTCTTGGACCATAGGGTTAGAAGATCACTCCATTCCCTTCGAAAACGCTTACACAAGTGCGGGCATAGTAGGTTTAACTACCATGGTGACACACAGCCAAGTAGCTGTTAGACAGACAGGTACGCGCGGCCGGGCTTTCACATAGGGTAAAAGAGTAGAGGCAGTCTCGATTGCCACAATGATTTTTTGCAGGATTCACTTGCCACAGGGTGGAAAATTTGCCAAAAATGTATACGCCTAAGTCCCCGTCCCACCACATCCCTTCTCCTTTATGTGGTGTGTCTGGAGTTTTATAAAGCATGAAGGAACAATCTAATTAAAATATATAATACGTCTAACCTTTTAGGCTGAAGAGCCGGGCTATTACATAAAAGCAAGCATGCAATAGCAAATTCTGTGTTTTGCCATTATTATATATATATGAACCAACCTTGAATTGTGTTGACATTTTAACTATGTCATGTATTTAATGGGATTTGAGATCAACGATTTTGGTGTCACAGGGGTCCTGGAATCAACCAAATCTAACAAACCATAATATCAAGCCTACTGTCTCATAAATCCGTTTCCTTCTGAGAGTTTCTTGACACCAAAACTACCCTCCAGAGAATGGTTACTCCTGATTTTTTTCCCCCCCATTTCAGACAAATTACTTTGCAAACCTCTTTTTTGCACAAACAGCATTTTTTTTTTTTTTCTAGAATCAATTATCTTTTTCACAAAACCATTGTTTTCTGTCACAATATACTGATTTTTGTTTAAATATTGCTCCCTCCCTGCGTTCGTTGTTCTTTTATTGATTTTTGGCAAAAAAACATCCCTCAAATATGATTACTCTTTAAATTGTTCAAACTCTTTTGTGTTGTTTTTTCTTTACCATTATTTTCTTTCTGTCTTCATTTAATTTTGCCTTTCCCCAAAATCTGGGACTTGGTAACATCATATTTATTAACCTCATATCATTATAATTATACCATTAATATAATAATAACATGGTGGGATAATTTTCCAACTCTTGTTTTTCTTTCATGGAGGATGAAATAAGTGCAGGCTTTCACCTCTGCACCCCAGCCCATTGGTGTGCTTCCTAATAATGGCTTTTCCATGGAGCCCCTTCCCAAACCTCGAATTTTTTTGGCAGGGATGTTTAAACCATGGTGCTGCTGCTGTGCTTTTTGGTGATCACTTCATGTCTGCGCAACCTTGGTCCTCTTAGCATAAGATATGATCTGAAATAAGGAAAAAAAATTGACTTGGTTTTGACATTCTTTTCCCATTTTTCTATTCCATGCTCTTGATTAATTTCATCTACCTAGCAGCCCTTGCTTTCATATGGGTGCCACAACCCCTTCATTTCTCTCATTATAAGAGGTTGGTCATTAACATCTTTCCCTTTTTTTTTCATCCTTTGCTAGAGAGGCTCTTGAGGGCCCTGGCCAATGCGCTGAAGACTGACAACCAAGTTTGCAAGTCTGTTGGAACTTACAGAACCCGTTGACCATTTCACTAACTTGCAGAAGCCGTCCTCTACTTTCTGGGAGCTCTGGATGGTAAGTGATCATGTCTAAACAACACAAGACATTATTATGCATGAGTTCACTATGGCCTTTTTGCTCTGAACACTGCGGACACATTTATAATTCTGATCTTTCAACAATGTGCATTCCAAACCAAACTGCTTCAGATTTCCAACCTTTCTTGTAGAGGGAGCCATGTGTATTATCCCACAAAGGCTTGAGCAATAGGTATTGTTTTCTTACTTTTTTATCTTGGATATCTAAGTAAATAATGCATCTGTTTAACTATAGTCTGGTGAAGTAGCTCACTCATATTCTCTTTTCTCACGATTTGCCCGTTTTCTCCTCATTACTGAGATGTCAACGCTCTGTGAAAAGAATACTGAATTTACTTTTTTCTTTTTTTCTTCTTTGCATTCCAAGCTCTGAACAACAGTGGCTTTTCTCTCTTTATTGCTGGTAACAAAATCTTTGCTCGCGTCCCTGCTTCACCATTATTGTAGAATGGACCCTTTCCTTCCATTGACTGTTTTCCTCCCTTTCTCAAACTGGAGAGGAAAATTTATGCTCCTGGAAGAATCTGTGGGAAAAGCATTGTATCCCGCAGCTGGGCACTGGTGTAGAAAGCTCAGTCAGATAGTTTCTATATGTTTCACAGGGCATTACTTAAGGGGGAAAGGAGGGATAAAGACATATTAGTAATTTCCTCTGGAAAAGGAGGTTTAAAAAAGTCATAGTATCACTGTGTTACACTTTCACACCTACATTAGTGTGACTTCTTATCCTGGGTCATAAATACACTACACAGTTACGTTCTGTGATTCTATGTTTACTACATTGTGCATCCCACGAATTCTGGATTTGCAGTTTGGAAGGAACATTCCTGATTTTCAGCCAAAAAGTTCTTGTGACTTTTAAACTAAAGCCAGATTTTCATAGATGCGATATGCCAGTTCAAAGTGATGATGATTTAACTGTGTAGTTTGAAGGGAACCGTTCACATGTGGCTGTTCCTTCTAAAATATACTTTGGCTGCTAGCCATCTCTGGTGGCCAGATGTCCTCCTTTTCCATGACTCCCTTCATTTCAACCTTTTTGTCCAGCATGAATTTCAAAATGTCCTCCATTTTGATCTATGCAAACGAATTGACATTTATTAGTGTTGTTGCTTTTAGTTCGAAACATCTATTTTTTCTTGAATTCCTTTGATCTTCTTTGTGGTTATACATTCTGATTCACTGTGTCCAACTGTAGGATTAAAGATGATCGATTGAGTACCCATAATATAGGTAGCTTTCTGTTGATACTACCTTACAAAACTTCCTTTAAGCCAGGTAGCACCCCAGTTGAAGGGTTTTCAAGGTGCTTCAGATCAGGGAGCTGGGATTACAATGCAGCACTCTCTTCTCACAGTGGTGCATTGAGACAGAGGCTGCAAATACTCAGGTCCTCACAACTGCTTCTCTCATGTTCCCTGTTCAGTTGTCATCCCATTCTCTGATCTGCACACCTCAAACCTGTTTGGTGTCTTGCCTGGCTTAGAGGTAACTTTTTCAGTTCACATGGCTATTGTTTGACATAATCAAATCCCAAAATTACATTGTAAGTTTGGCTTATCCGTCGTAAATATTGAACAGGATGCCACCTTCATGTTGTAAGGCTGTAGTTTCTTTCATACCAACTGGGGATAATTCTCTTTCTATTTTCCTTTCTGATGTGTGCAGTTCTGAGGTACATCCCGGCACATTGCAGTGTTTTACAGGGGGAAAACACATGATTTGTTTTTCAATGAATGCCTTTCTCGGATAATTAACATCATTGTTTTTCGCATGGACACTGAAACATGGATCAGTTTTGATATTATTGTTTTGATGTTGCTTCTTTTTTGTTTGCTAAGGTTTAGAACATCTTGGACAATAATCAAGCACAGAAGTGAACTTTACTGTGATGCCCCCTCTTACTGAAGAGATCTGATTATAACTAGTAATGATTGAAATGAGTGGTGTGACCATTAAGAAAACTGAGCTGGTCTTGCGAACTGGAGACCCTTGCTCTTTCTTAGTCCTCAGTGCCCTGTATTTGGCCGTATATTACTTCTCATCTTCTAACTGAATAACGAGGTATCATATTGTGTAGACATGATTAGTGTTTTGCCATTCACTTGGGAATGTACTGATAATCCATGGCAGAACCCAGGATTTTCCTTTTTTGAGCTAGAATATCCCAACTAATCAATAATTTGATAAGCACTTATGTTCATCACTCATACATCTGTGCTGAGTTTTCTATTCATACTGAATACATTGTCTCTTGGTTGAATGTTTTTTTTTATTTTTTCCATGTTTTTTAAATGCATGAATATCCTATGCCATATACTTTTTTTGTGTTTACCTAAAACATATATTTCATATTTTGACTATGTTTAGTATATATAGTGCAACCCATTATTAGTGTTTCTCTTGTATTTTCCTCCCTTTTTGCCTGTATTATCTTTCCCAATTGTTTGACCACTAGATTCTCAATCTTCTTCTCAGTCCCCGAAAGGACTCCAACATATAAAATTCTGTCATATTCAGTTGATCCATCTTGTTAGAATGCATGATGTGTCTGATTCAAGCAAAGCACTTGTTTTCAGCTCCCGAGAGGTTTCAAACTCGATTTTTTTTACTTTTACTTTTTTTTTTTTTTACTGCACAGTGTCCCCCCCCTTTTTTTTGTGCAACTGTGTCCTGCCAATTTGGTGTTTGCCGGAGGGGTATTGGGGGCATTATGATTGCTGGTGTGTCATCCTCTTATCCATGCTGTGTCACCATTTTTTGTTTCTTTAGGCATGGTCTTTTGTGTGCACATTAATAATCAGCTGTCAGGAAAAAAATCTTTACTCAATTTTTGCATTATACTTAATTACTCAGTGGGTAGTGGGTCGGTGGGAGCAATAGATTACATCTTTGGATGCTAAGAGTTTTTACTTCTTACTGACATACAGATAACACAGCTGAGAACCTGTACCCTCTAATGTGTTGGCACCAGTTCGGTCGCCCTGCTCAATGGTGATGGTCTGTTGATTATGGGAATGTATTTCATAAGTTTCTGGAATTCGGGGGAAGTAGCAGAGCAATGGGATGCATCTGAATGTTGTATTCCTGGATGGGATAGAAGTATTTGAGAGAAAACATACCCCTATCCTCACATGTGTTTTTATTTGTTACCTGGAAGGGTTTTTTGCTGTGATTTAGGTATCAGGATGCCAAGTTTGTAGTTTAGATGCCACTTTCTGCCAGATTCCGTCTTCCAATAACTAAAAAACTTTCAATTGATCTTATGGCTGGAGGTGGAGCAATTTTCCATGGAGAAGAGAAATGATATTGTTTTTTTTATTTTTCTTTCTGCTTGGGTTACTCTTTGCATCTCCTAGGGCCTTGAAAGGAATTGGGATGGGAGCATCCAGAGAGTGCAGGTGGTTTAAATGATGGGAAAATCAGTAAGGCTTATTGTTTTAATCATGCTGGGAAGGGGAAAGTGCAGCCACTCATTGTGTGATCATACAGTTGATACAGTGAGCACATGTAGGTATAGCATCCTTTTTCACTATGGTTACTTTGGGCTGAAATTTGTATCTAAAATCAATTGAGATTGAGTTTAGTGCATGGGTGTGATACAATGAGACAACCAGGGCTGGATATTTGATTGAATAGAAATTATTTTGTAGTATGTATTTGGCCAATCAAGTAAACACTTTTTCCTTTTTTTAAAAAAGGAATGATTATACATGACCTTGCTAATTTTTCTTTCTATAGCTGCGTGCCCTAAAATGTAAGACAATTCCTTTCACTGTTTTGTCAACATATTCCTGATAAACCAGGATATGACAGAATTGCATTATCGAGGGTTTGATGTTTGAATGCTGCTTCAACTACATGGAAAAACAGCGATCTTGACACTGGCATTGCACCTTTTACTTTAAAAGTGTGATTTCCATTTTTATGTTTAGTAATGCATTATCACATCCTGTTTGTTCTCTTTGTTTTATGATTGGTTTACCTTTACCTTTTTCAAAAAATAATAAAATAAGCTGTAAATCAATGATTGCATGACTATTATAAACTTGTATGTCACTTTCCAGATTTTTTGTCAAAAGAGTTCGTTAGAAAGGGCCACACAACTCATCCCTGCCATTTTTTTTTATGATTTTGTCTGGTGAGACTAGTGCCAATCACACTTATCATTTTGTTTCATTGTCCTATTCATTTGTCCAAACGTATGTATGCACTTTCCTTCATTATATTGATCGTTGTTTAATAATTCTTTGTGTGTGTAAAAATCTGATGTGTGAAAGTTTGAGTGACATTCTGGCACATCCTTGAGCACCAGAACTTGGGGGAGAACCAGTGTTGATGCTTACTCCATGCTATGCCCCACTACTCCTTAAGTTTATTTTTCTCCCCATCTCTGGTTGCCCAATTCAACACATCCTGCATAAAATTGGTACTGAAAGTCAAGCTTGTGATGCATTGGTTTCAAACTGTGGGGTGGACCCTGGGTAGTGGTGCAAGTATTGCTCAAAAGGTGAGACCAGAGGCCCTAATCCGTCCTCTCTACATTCCTTAAACCTTTTCTGTGTTTTGGAGGGGAAGAAAGGAGAGAAGGGTGCTTGTAGCAAAACTGACTGAGGGAGAAGGGGAGGGTATAGGCAAGCTTTGCATGTTCTGATGAGACTCATCTGAGCTACACTTCTTTTCCCCATACTTGTCCTCTCACTGCACTCCTTTGCAGGATTAAACACTGCTGCAGCTCACTACGCACTTCTCAGTGCAGTGCACATGGCCCTGGTGACTAGCTGTTACAACAGCCAAAATAAGCTGCTGTGCTTAGTCCATTGTAGGTATGTGTTTCAATGATTGCATCGTTCCTTAAAGTCCAGAAGCACACCAAATCACGCTCCAGTCCTTTAGGTCTGGAGTTTGGCTTTGTGTCAACTTCTGGACTCTTGACCATCTCATTGAACCATACCTCCACTGTGACGTGAGCAGTTTTTTATTTTGGCTGTCTGTAACAGGCCAGATGGGGATTGTGTCTTCTTGCTTGGGACTACTGGCATCACCTGGCTCTGGCTAGGCTCCTCAGAGCAAAGTAGAAGTGGCCTGTGGTGGCTCTCCCAGACAAATTGGCATGTTGAACCAGCAGCCAGGAGAAATATAAAACACACTGCTTTCTCGAGCAGACTTACATCTACACATCGTTTATGTGCCTAGTATCTTTTCTTGCACATTGGATCCTTGGAAATTTATTTCACTTGGAATATTGGTGTGTCAGTGTTATAATCATTTGTGTTATTGTGTGATGTTCTGTTTACTGTGCTTTTGGTTTCCATTTTTATTGTTCTCTCCCTTTGTGAACTGTTACGTTCCATCAGAATTTAGCTAAGTTTGCTTGTACTACTTGCTTGTTCACACACAACCGCTTGAAGGAATGTACCAATATTTACTGAATACTTGATGTTTGTTTGTTTCGAATACTGTAAAAGGCTCTATAAATAATATTCACACGTTGTTTTAAAAGTTCCCAGATGAAATAGTTTCTTTTCTTCTTATTTGTACACAATAAAAAAACAAATCTGAATGAAAGGGGGAAAGGAGAATCACCAACTGCGTTCTATGTCCAGACAAGTTTTGTTCCATGGTAAAGCTGATAAGCCACTGAAATACATGACATACTATTCTAAAATTATATTTCACAGATAATGTCGAAATCAATGCAATAGTTTTTCAATTATTAAAGAACCGCCATGTCATCAATGTCGTTTTCTCCTATCCAATACACTACCCTGCTTTCTTAAGGGCTTGTATTTACTCTGCTTGGATATTTTTTAAAAAACCTTGTGAAGTAAGCATATAGCTTAATAAAATGTGACTCTCTCACCTAAATGTCAAATTGTCAAAGGCAGACATCACTGATGATGTCAAAGTGTCATTAATTCACAGTTTTTCTTCCTACAGTGTAGAGCTCTAAGGGGTCGGGGGGGTGGCAAGACTACTGTTTCTTTAAGTCCAGATTATACTAAACTTTCTAGGTACCTATGAAGAAGAGCTGAGTTTCTCTGTGCCATCCCACATCCTAATCTTCCCACTGAGCTGTCAGATTATCTTGGGGATGATCTTTATCACTTGTGTAGCAAGAGAGCATATCATTCTAAGTCCCTCATCTGGACTACCCATTGTAATATTTTGAAATGACACATACTTTACTGCTTGGATGGCACAGTACATATTTGCAGTCTTTCCCTCCACCATCACTATGGCAGAACTCTTTTGGAACATTTACGAAGTGGAAAAGTTACCTTTGACAAATTTCGCAAACCTCCAGCTAGCATGAACACTGCGCTTTCCTGTTTCCAATGCTATAACTCAAGCAGGTTTACTGGGGCAGTGCTGACTCCCATTAAACAAGCCCTCTCTGCTGATTAAGTAAGAACTGCAAGCAACTTGATGAGGACAGTATATTAGATCCACATGGTTTTGATAATCACTGATTCCCAAGAATCATTGATTCTTCTATTTATTAACCTTTTTGATTTTCAGTCTAGCAAAGCATCTCTGGGATAGCATTCTTACTTTGTCCTTGGTTGTGTGTCCTTTATGCATGGTGTCTCTAGTGCATGGGTATTGTGATAGCCCATAAGGGCATGCTCTGCTTCTCTCTTTTGCCATGTGGAGTGTCCCTCTCATGAGAGGGTGCTGCCACCCAATGAAGCCTGAAGGGTGTGTTTGGGTTTCTCCTTTGCTGTGTGTAGAGCCTCATCATAGGAGGGTATGCCACCATAGAAAGCCAATGGGAAGCTTTGCCTTTTTTACCACAAAAGAAGTCCAACCAGTTGCACACTTCTGGGGTATCACCCATGCTGTCTGCCCACCAGTGATGCCTGTGTCACAGACATGTCCAATTCTCTTCTAAGTAATCTGTTAATAATCCACAAAGAGAATTGATGTATTTTTGGATAGATTCCAATCCGATTGCAACAGTTTTAATTGGTTTGCCTACATCGCTTTCTTTTTATTGAAATCACCTTTCCTGAGATGCTATTTTCCACCATATGCAACATGAAAATCTGCAGAGACAACATTGTAAAGTGTTTCATATGTTTGTTCTTGGGTCCTCCAGAAACATATTGTGGTAGGTAATTAAAGTTTGTCCTTTTAGAATGCAAAGTTATACAGAAGCCCTCTGATCTAAACAATTTTTCTCGCTACTTTTTTTATGCAGGTGGCAGGCCCCTTGACACTCAATATTTAAAACCTTGGGGAAACTCAGGGCCACAGAAGCACTCTTCGTGCACTTTATATATCCTGATGGATAGAGTTCCACTATTACCCTTGTTGGCAGGAACAATTTGTAATTGCGAACATCCCAACTATTCAAGTAAAAAGATTATGCTTCTTCATATCTCATTTGATTTTAGTGAGAGCATTGTTTGTGCCTTCACCTGCACCACATTTTAAAATGTATGATCTTACCTCCTTGGAAATGGCAGGGTACCTTTCCATCTTATATCTTATATATTTACATTCCAGAAGTGTGTTGTTAAAAATGTAGGAGCCCAACCACCAGCTCTTTTTGTTCGCTTGTGCTCTTAAAAGGTTATCTGAGATTCTACCATGGGGCTTTTGCCACATAGGAATTCATTCTTTTTCTTCGTTCCCCATGTCACTCTCTGCAAGCAAAGTGATGAGGCAGAGTTGGCTAGTACACAATCCCTTTATATTTAACACTGCTCAGGTACAGTGGATATCTAGGACCTGTTAGAAACTTCATAATACAAGGTACATCAGAATCCAACTACCAACCATAATATAAGAATATAAGGATTGTTTGGCTTGATGTCCTATCAATTCGGATTCCTTCTTTTTAAATCAAATGAACAGTCCTCCAAAAACAAGCATTAGGGTGTTTTCAAACAGGATCTTTTTCCTCCAGTCATAAACATTAAAAATAAAATACTGTGATTTTCTAGTGATTTTTTGGTTAGCTATCATAATGGTCTTTTCTTGGTTTACATTAACATTAACAATAGAGTTCACTTTTTTCACACTAGACATCCTTTTGCCCGAACAGCAACTGGCATCCATAAATTGCAATAAAATAAAATAGATGTTTTTCTGAAAGATGGTCCTTCCTTTCCAATCTCCCTTTTGTTGTAAAGTACCACGTTTTCAGGAACTCTTATGACAATGACAACATGGGTGTTTGGATGTCTCAACATAATTTTGAAAGATTCTCTAACTTTTTGGTAGCTAACTACTGTGTTCTTAAATGTGCGAGAATAAGCATCTACTGTTTTGTTTCTTTAGTGGGAATTGCGTCTGGGTTTTTTTGTTTTGGGGTAAAGTCAGCCAAGTTGCTGGTCCTGTCAAGTTTCTGACTTCACACAAATCAGCCATGGGACAATGTGTCTCGGCTTTTTTAGCTCCCCTGCTGCAGGGAGAAAAACCAGCAGCATGGACCATTGACTCTTTCTAATCACCACTATTTTACTGTGAATCTTGGCTTTATATTTACAGTTGGCCTTTGGATTCATGGGGGTTTGGTTTTGGGAAACATGTAATTTGCCCCCATTTATTAAGTGGTGTTTTTGTGACATGCAGTCTTCACATATCTGTTAACATTGCTGCCGTTTATATGTGTGTGATGATTCACCAGTGTCAAATTAATGGATCTGAAAGCAACTGACACATGTGATTGATGTTTTCACGCTGTTGCTGTGACAAGACACTGCCATGTTCTTGTTTTCTGGATACAGTGGACCATGGAAGGGATTTGTGGAAAAGCAGTCCATTAATCGCTGGAGAGCATGCTGTCTCCCCTTACTTAAAGAATAATTGGCCATGATAATTAAAGCTATTGTTTAATATCAGCTGGATGTCATCGACTCTGATTTAGAGTACTTTAAAAGAGCTATCTGTTTTTGCTGAAGTCATTCCCCCAAATAGGCCAGCACCTTGGTAGCCCTTAGGAGTTAGACTGGAGAGATTCATTTGATCCTTTGGGCTACTGTGTTGGTGATCAGAGGAGCCTGTGATAATTACATGAACGAAGTTGTACACAGACATAATTTAAAAGCATGCTTTTCTTTTTCTTTTGTTTCACCAGGCACAATTTATAGCTTCAAAATAATTACAGTATGACTCTGTATCGTGGGGATCGTTCTAACTTACTGTGGAAACAGAAACTGCGATACAGCAACCCTTTTGAAATTAATGACTTCCATAGGTCACACTGGAGAGCTGAAATTCCTAGAGACAACACCTTAGCCTTTCTAATCCTCCAGTGCAATTCTAGGGTTAACCTTTGCTAGAATTATACAATAAATAATTAGAAGGACCTAGTTTAATGTTTTTTTTTTGGACACGATA